>NC_089585.1:98862056-99074033 GCF_019320115.1 Miscanthus floridulus
GGATTTAACTTATTCCGAATATCCTATCCGAGTGTTAGATCAGAAAGATCGTGTTACTCGAAGATGGACAATCAAGTTCTATAAATACAATGGAATCAACATTCAGAAGAGGAAGCTACCTGGGAATCAGAAGATTACTTGTTAGAAAATTTTCTAGAGTTTCTAGCGTCAATATAGAATAGAATAATGTTAGTTGAGCTCGGTTACTACAAATTGTGTTTTGTAAAAGACCCTCAGTTGTTTTATGGAAAAGTTCTGGGTGTTTTTGGATTGACACATTTCCTTTTCCATTACTTACTCTATGGCTTTGAATCTCGGGGCGAGATTTCTTTTAGGGGGAAGGATTGTAACACCTCGGGTGTTTAAAATACTAAAACTGTCATATCATCATATGCATTGCAAAGCATTTGGAATTTGGTGAAAACTTTGAGATGCATACACTAAAACAAGTTTATATTCATGTGGTATGTGTTGAATTGTATTGTTTGACTTAAATTCAAAGTTTGTTTGGATTTTTGAATTTTTCGAGAAAACCCCGCTTTTCAGCATTTAAATCCTACCCTGAAAATCCATTTCAAAATCTAAGCATAATTTGGGGTGGATCCCAAAAGCAAAAGTGTAGAGCTTAACAAGTTATACAAAGTTTATTTTTGGAGTTTTTCAAGTTGTTTAGAAAAATTTGGAGTAATTCAAAAAGGCGTAATTCGTTAAATATCCCCTATTTGAATTTAAAAGATCATTTCAAAATCTAAACCGAATTAGGAGATGGTTATAAAAGCAAAGTTGTAGAACTTTTGATTTTGAACAACTTTTATTTTTGGAGATTTTTGAGTTGTTATACAAATTTGGGACTAATTTGAATTTGAAACCGAATGGCAAATCTGTAAATCCGATGAACAGTACTCACCGCCCTAGCTACATGGCCGGCGAGCTTCGGCTTGCTTCCAGTCACGCGCGTGGCCGTCTGGGCATCGCGTTGGCGCGCTGAAGGCTTCGTCGTGGCTTCCTTGCGCTTCCTTGGCCGCCCTATAAAGCTCTGGAGCCGCCGCCGTTCTTCTTTCTTCGTCCTCTGTTTTTTCCCGTCGCCACTGCTCCATCTCCGGCGAGCCCGTGCCGTCGTTGTCATGCTCCACCGTCGCTGTTAAGCTAGTTCTAGCTTCGCCTAAACCTTGCGCGTCCATCTGACCCACCAATTTGGCTTGTCTTCACCGGGAACTCGAGTTTCATCGCCTTCTTCCTCGCGGCCGGTAACCTCACCGTCGCATGCGCCTCTCCGTGGCCAGAGCCCGTCGGTGAGCCGTTGCCCTTGATTGGTGTACCTTTGGCTTCGTCTCGATGCCGTAGTGCTCATTTCATTGTTGCTTGGCCGTTTTGTCCACTGCAGTCACCGGCACACCGTCACCGACGCTCCTTGCTCCACCGCCGTTGCTGTTCACGTCGACCCGCGTCTACGCTGCTTCTCCAGCCTTGCTTTCTGCTCCGTAGTGTTCGTGGTGAGCTCCTGATGCTTCCTGTGCCCTTTGATTAACTGCTACCATACTCCTGTCGCCGGCGTAATGTCGCCGAGCCACCGCGTCCGCCATGGCCGACGCCAACCTCGTAACTCGTAGTAATTCGTCTAGCTAGTGCCTTCAGTTGATGCGCTGTGATGATGTGGTCATTTTAGTACCATGACCGTCGCCTTTGGACTCACCGTCGGTGAGTTTGCGCTGGTCAGCGCCGTCGTCGTCGTAGTCAACACGCGGGAGGGTAGGTGATGACATGTGGGGTCCGATGTCAGTGACTCAGTGTTCAAATGGATTTTTCTATTTTCAGATTTGAATGAATAGTGTTTGTTTTTGTTATTTTTGTGTAGATTTATTTAGAGCTCCAAAAATTATGAAAATTTTTGTGTGACTTCTCTGAGATGTATAGTATTTAACAAAAATTTGAAATATTGATTTTCAGTATTTTTGGGATATGATAAAAATTGCTCAATTAATTAATAAATGACTTTCCATAATTTTTCTAGGCTTATTTACTTGTCCAAAAATTATAAAATTTGTTTTGCCACTTAGTTATCATGTAATGAACATTTACAAAAAAATTTAGCTCAATTGGAATAAGTTGATTTATTTCATAATTTTGAATTAAATAATTAATTCATAAAAGCAAATAGTAACCTTTAATGATTTAGGTTTTGTTTGAAATTTTGATTGAGTGATGTCCTTGGATCATTAGTTGATAATGATTCTTGGCAATTGATTGGGTGTTGCGAAAAAGGTTTGATTAGTTTGACTTGCAACTGTACCGCGAAGGAAAGTTGTATTCAACTTGTTAATTTTTGTATCCATCATCGAGCATCATGTTTCGTATTCCGCATCATGTTAAATATGGCATTGTTATTACGTGTAGTGAACGAAGGTGAAAACGTGGTAGTTAATCAAGCTGTTGAGGAGGCTAATCTGTCTGTTGAGGTCAGATCGAATACTTGTGTAACGTCGCAGGAGCCGGACTTTTCCGTCAACGAAGGCAAGCCCCGGATGCATACAACCCTACCTTGTGTTTTACAAATTAATTTCGCTTTTGCTTTCCGTTACTGCATTAAGTGATTAGGAGTTAAGAAAAAGCCTAATTGGTGCATTACCACCCTTGTTATTCCATATTTACCATATTACCAGTTCTAAACTTGTATACGCCTAGTCTTGCTTAGCTATGCATAGAACGATGAAAGTCAGGTGATTGCCTATCACCTGCAAGTTTAAATAGAACATTGGTTAATTATGTTAACATGTGATATGGGAATGTGGAGTAATAAATCTAGACCGGGCGGACTCGGTGAGTGTGAGCCACCAGACATGGAGGTCTTGTGAGCGGGTTCTTTCCGCCTGTGTCGATTAAGGCACGTCCGTTGTTGAATTGCATGAGGTGAGAATTTGTAGTACTAACCACATACTCCGGTAAGCCTGAACTTGGCAATTCTATTACGAGAATGGCTACTCGCGCACTGGGAGTGGAGAGATGGCGGGAATAGCGTGTACCCACATGGCCATGGGCTGGAATGGTGGAGTACTGTGTTCTCGAGTGGCGCGGACCCATTCTTGTTTTAGAGGATCCGAGGGTAGGTTGGTATATGTAGGTCGGGGACCTGCATATGTCGTGTGGTCTGGAATCCCCAGCTGGGTCTTAATCGGTTCGAATCGTCGTTACTCCTCGGTTATGGAGACTCAACTCACTGTTCATCATCGTAGAATTAATAACTGGAACTTGAGAAAGGTTTGCGAAAAAGATTGATATGAAGTTCATGATCTCATTACGGATCATGGCAGATTCATATATGGTACTTATAAAGTTTTACCTTTGAAGTAAAGAATTTTATTAAAGAGCTTTTACGCAAAAGAACTTTGATTATTGTTAAAACCATACCTTGAAGCCCTGAGCCTGCATTCCTGAGTCTTATCAGTTTTCATTTCGGTTAAGTCTTGTTGAGTACTTTTGTACTCAGGATTCGTTGACCCCTTGTTGCAGGTGAGCCTCATGAGCAGATCTGTTTTGGATCGTGCTGCATGACTATCGTTCATTCTGATGATGAGAAGTAAATGTGTGGCCCTTGGGCAGGGCAGTTTCATTGTGTGTTTTGTATTATATTATAATGCCACTCCACTATTTCGTTTTGTAATAAACATCGAACCTAGTTGCGAGGTTTGAAACTACTATTTTGTAAATTATGTTATTGTAAGACTTCTGCTGTTTTTACTCTGGTGCTGATATTTGAATAAATGTTGTAATACTACAATGACTCTGTAACGTGATCCTGCTCGGAAATTGTGGATGATTCGGGGTTCCCCGAGGACACCCGACAGTCTTTTTAAGTTATTGGAAACATATGCATAAATGTCAAAGGTCATCGGACAGTGACAGGTGCATGTGGGCCCTATAACTTAGGAGGTTCTGCCACAGACTGCTTGCGGGCTGCCATCGTACTTGTACTCTTATAAATTGGTCGGTTCTGCGACAGTTGGCATCAGAGCAAGATTCAACGTTAATTGTCACAAGTGTATTTAAAACAAAAGTTTTTGTTTTTAAAAAACCCTTCTCTAGCAACTAATAGTTATATAATAGGTATTTGAAATCTAAAGTGTGCCAATGATCACTTTTCTTATGCCCAAATTAAGGACTATTAGGTGGCTATTTAAGTACTAACATGGGGGTTTTTACTTTGTCGTCCATACGGCGTGCTATTGTATGGATGCCATTCACTTGAGTGGTAATGTATGGATCAAATGGCTCTACGCCAAGGTAAGATGATAAGTGACATGACCGCAAGATGTGAGCGTGCGGTCGGGAAGAGATAGTTTTGGTATGGCTATGTATGCATGCTTGCATGTGTATATGGTACGTATTTAATTGTGGGTTTAAATTATTGTCGGGTAGATTGATACGGAAGTATATGTATGGGTATACATATATGGAAGTATTTACAATTACATTCTACATATTTCATTATGGGTTTAGGGCTAAAATGAAATCTTATGCAGGTACACTAATAACAAAACGTGTAGCTCGACTAGTTATGCTATTTATGAGAGAACGTATGTATGCCACCGTGTCTACCGTTAGAAACAAATTTTTTCCTAAGTTTGTGAGGACGTACGGAACGAGCATGCATCATGATAATTACCATTCACATAATTAAATTATTCCTCCCCTTATAAAAATTCTTACTCGGTTATGTAACTCTTATCCATTATGGCATTGTCTCACCAAGTGGTACATGTTAATGGTGCAGATGGCACGCACAAAGCAGACCGCTCGCAAGTCCACCAGAGGTAGAGCTCCCCGCCGTCAGTTTGCTCCACGTACCCGTCAACGTCACACGTTTCTTGGAGAGTTTGGGATGCCTACACTCTTGTGGAGAGTGCTCAGCTATGTAGGCTATCCTGCTGGAATGGAGCCCCGCTACTTCTAGACGAATGAGTAGTTTGGGGAGGGTCTCTTGGTTACTGTGGAGGCCGTTGTTCATCCCTGAGGTGATGGTTCTGAGTGGACAGGTTGGTGTTATGAGTCAACTGGCAGGACTGCTGAAGAAGCAGCTGGCAGGGCAGCCTTTGGGATATTGAGGGATATCATGGATCGTTTTCCTCAGGAGCTGGCAGGTGCTTTGGTTGGAGTCTTTCCGAGGGGCAACTCCTCCACTGACTCATGGTAGCAGGCAAGAGGAACATCCTTGGAGATTGGTGTAGCAGAAGGGTAGAATAGTGATAACCCTGCCATGAGCGCCATGTTCGCAGTGATGAAGGTGTTAGATGGAGTAGAAGGTAGCCTAAGACGTGTGTCTGGTGCTCTTGGTCATGCCCGCGAGGATCGACGTCAGCTTCAGAGGGAGCACGACGCCGAGATTGAGAGGCTCAATGTAGAGATGGCTCAGTTAACTCACCAGAGGAATGCAGCCTGGTCCAGAGAAGATGTTCTGAGAGCTCGATAGTTTGAGCTAGAGCAACAGCTGGCCAATGCGGAAGAATACAACGACAACCTACATGAGGAGGTTCATCAGCTGAATAACCAGCTCCACCCTTATGTTCCGCCTGGAGCCACAGAGATGGATCCAGAGGAGGATGAGGAAGAGGAAGAAGTGGAGCCTGAGGAAGGAGATGATCCTACGTCTGACCTCGATAGTGATCATGATGAGGATTAGATCGCTTAGTACTTAGTGGAAGGGCTAATGTATCACCTTTATTCATGTAATGGACCTGTAGTTCGAATTTGGTATTGGTAATCCGACTATCATGTAATATTGTTAATCGCACGACTATCGCACGTTTGGTTGAACATCAATGCAATTCTAGTCCTTTATTGGTGATCACGATTTAAATTTGCATGTGTTATGAGCGTGATAAGTGGTCAAATTGGGGATGTCATGTTGCGAGAATAAATTGTTATGCCTCTGTTTTTATTGTGATTTTGAGAATTTTCTCCAGTAATTTCAGTTTGGCATGATTATGATTCATCTGCAATCTCTTGACATCAACCAATAATCGCTTATTGTTGCAACTTCGCAGATGACGCGCACCTATGCTGGAGCTGGTGGTAGCCAGGATGGCAATAATGATGACTTACCACCACCGCCGCCGCCGTCCGCTCAGGAGTTCTTTACCCAATTCTTGGGGAGCCAAAGGACAATGGAAGAAGCTTTGCGTCTCATCGCGCAAAACACCGCCCGTGGCCACCCACATCAACCAGGGGCCGAGCCAAATTAGCATAGTACATTCAAGGAATTTCTGGATACAAAGCCTCCAATCTTCAAGGTGGCTGAGAAACCACTGCAGGCTGACGAGTGGCTCAACACCATTGAGTAGAAATTTCGTCTACTGAGGGTCATAGAGCATCTGAAAACTGAGTATTCTTCTCATCAGCTGTAAGGACCAGTAGGGATCTGGTGGACACATTTCCTGTTGTCTCTGCCTGCTAATGCGTGAGTGACCTAGGAACAGTTCAAGCTGGCTTTTAGGGGACATCATATTCCCTCGGGCCTAATGCGCATGAAAGCGGCTGAATTTATGAGGCTCACTCAAGGAACGAAGACCCTCACCGAATATATGCACGCATTCAACAACCTGTCCAGATATGCTCCAGGTTTTGTGGATACTGAGGAGAAAAAGATAGAGAGTTTCAAGCGAGGTCTGGGTACCAAACTGATGAAGACCATGGCCAATTCTAGGTGTGCCACGTACAATGAGTTTATTAGTGATACCTTGACCCAAGAAAACCACAACAACATGCATGCCGTTGCTAAGGGTCGCAAGAGGGCAAATGAGGCAGGTGCCTCCGGATCTTCATAGTCAAAAGCACCTATCATAGCTAGGCCACAATTCTGTCCACCTACACCCAAGTTTAGGCCTCCACCACCTAAAGCTCAGAACGGCAGACCTCAGAAACCATTCCGTAAGGCATTCACTATTGCCTTACCAAAAGGAACTGGCAGTCAGGGAAGCTCCACAGGACCTAGGAATAATCAGCCATGTTTCAACTGCAACCAAATGGGTCATTGGGCCAAGGAATGCCCCCACCCCAAGAAGAATGGCAACCCAAATCAGAACAATCAGGGGCAGGCGAATGCAAGGGCATGTCCGGGATACGTGCATTATACCGTTGTTGAGGAAGTGTCCGCTGGAGAAGTTGTCACGGCTGGTATGTTTCTCGTCAACAAGCATCCCGCTGTTGTTTTATTTGATTTGGGAGCTTCTCATTCATTTATGAGTCAAGCATTTGCATCTAGATATGATCAAGAAATAATTGAAGTAAGCAAAGGGGGTTATAATATAAGTTCAGCAGGGGGTACTGTTACTACCAAAAAGATAGTAAAAATGTACTCATCTCTATACAAGGGAGGGAGTACACAACGGATTTGATAATATTGCCCGGGTTATCGATAAGTGTAATCTTAGGCATGAATTGGATGAAGTATCATGGTGTTCTTATTGACACTAGCACCCATACTATTATGTTGAGAGAACCCACGGGAGGGAATGCTTTTCTAGTACCACTTTCCCGCAATTTCGAACTCCAACATTTAGCTTGTGCTATCCAAACCACCACACTTTGTGATATTCTAGTGGTTTGTGAGTTTCTGGATGTATTTCCAGAGGAATTACCAGGTCTACCACCGGATAGGGACGTGGAATTTAAGATCGAGTTAGTGCCAGGTACGGCACCTATATCAAGAAGGCCCTATAGAATGTCACCCAATGAGTTAGCAGAACTTAAGGTTCAATTGCAAGATCTATTGGACAAGGGTCTTATCCAACCTAGCTCATCTCCATGGGGATGTCCAGCCTTGTTTGTGAAAAAGAAGGACAAGTCACTGAGAATGTGCGTAGATTACAGACCACTCAATGATGTGACCATCAAGAACAAATATCCATTGCCTCGCATCAACATCTTGTTCGATCAGCTAGCGAAGGCAAAGGTATTCTCCAAAATTGATTTGAGATTAGGTTACCATCAGATAAAAACAGGCCGGAGGATATACCTAAAACTGCTTTCTCTACTAGGTACGGCTTATATGAGTATTTGGTTATGTCTTTCGGACTAACAAATGCTCCAGCCTACTTCATGTACCTGATGAACTCGGTATTCATGCCCAAGCTCGACAAGTTCGTGGTCGTGCTTATCGATGATATATTGATTTATTCAGAAAATGAGTCAGATCATGAAGAGCATATAAGGATTGTCCTATCAAGACTAAGGGAGCATAAGCTATATGCAAAATTTAGCAAGTGTGAATTTTGGTTGAGCAAAGTACCTTTCTTAGGTCACATCTTATCAAGAGATGGAATCTCTGTAGACCCATCAAAAGTACAAGAGGTCATGGATTAGAAAGCCCCAACTTTGGTTCATGAAGTTCAGAGTTTTCTAGGGTTAGCAGGATATTATCGTCGTTTCATTCTAGATTTCTCAAAGATAGCTAAGCCTATGACCAGACTACTTCAGAAGGATGAGAAGTACAAATGGACACCAGAATGTGAAGCAGCTTTTCACACCCTCAGAACTTTGTTGACTACAGCACCTGTGCTGGCACAACCAGACATTGAAAAGCCTTTCGATGTATTTTGTGATGCATCGGGAATAGGTTTAGGATGTGTGCTTATGCAAGAAGGAAGAGTTATTGCATATGCTTCTCGACAATTGAGAAAACATGAAGTCAACTACCCCACGCATGATTTAGAACTTGCAGCAGTTGTTCATGCATTAAAGATATGGAGACATTATTTGTTGGGCAATGTATGTCATATATATACTAACTACAAAAGTCTCAAGTATATCTTTACCCAACCAGAGCTGAACATGAGACAACGAAGATGGTTAGAGCTAATTAAGGACTACAATTTAGAAGTGCATTACCATCCGGGTAAAGCTAATGTAGTAGCAGATGCACTCAGTCAAAAGTCTCATTGCAACACTACAGAAGCATTATTGGAAGATGGATTCAACTTATTACACCCTGCTGTATTACACAATATCACGATCAGTTGTTCACTTGAGAGCAAAATCATAGAGCTACAGCAGACAGGTGTAGGAATAAGTCACATCAAGAGAAAAATGCAAGAGCAAGAGACCAAGCATTTCAGATTGGACGAAAGAGGTGTATTATGGTTCGAGGACCGACTAGTGGTACCAAAAGACCGTGAGCTGAGGAATCAAATTTTAGATGAAGCTCACTCGTCCAAATTGTCTATCCATCCAGGTAGTAGTAAGATGTATCAAGATTTGAGAACCCGTTTTTGGTGGACTAAGATGAAGAAAGAGATCGCAGCCTATGTCGCTAGGTGCGATAACTGCAGTAGAGTAAAAGCTGTCCATATAAAATCTGCCGGATTACTTCAGCCATTGCCCATTCCAGGATGGAAATGGGAGGAAATCAGCATGGACTTTATCACAGGCCTTCCAATGACACCACAAGGTCACGATTCAATATGGGTTATTATTGATCGTCTCACCAAGTTAGCACACTTTATACCCGTGAACACACAGTATATAGTTGGGAAATACGCTGACATATATGTTTCCCATATCGTGAGACTGCATGGAGTACCCAGGACTATAATCTCAGATCGAGGACCATAGTTCATAGCTCGTTTCTAGGAGCACTTACACCAGGCTTTGGGAACCAAGCTAATCAGAAGTTCAGCATACCATCCACAAACTTTAGGACAGACGGAGCGAGTGAACCAAATCCTAGAAGATTTGCTTAGAGCTTGTGTTATATCTTCAAAAGGTTCATGGGAGAAATGGTTACCTTTAGCTAAATTCTCCTATAACAACAGTTATCAAGCGAGTATCAAAATGGCTCCATTTGAAGCATTGTATGGCAGAAAATGCAGAACTCCAATGAACTGGATTGAGCCCGGTGAAAGGAGATACTTTGGTATTGACTTTGTTAATGAAGCCGAAGAGCAAGTACGTATCATCCAACAACATATGAAGGCAGCTCAATCAAGGCAGAAGAGTTATGCCGACAGAAGAAGAAGACCACTGACTTTTGAAGTAGGTGACTATGTATACTTGAAAGTATCGCCCATGAAAGGTGTGAAGAGATTTGGGATGAAAAAGAAGCTTTCACCAAGATATGTAGGGCCATACAAGATTTTGGAATGGAAAGGAAATGTTGCGTATAAGTTACAACTTCCACCAGAGATGAGGGCAATATTTGATGTGTTCCATGTTTCTTAGTTGAAGAAATGTCTTCGAGTACCTGAAGAAGCTATTGCACCCACCAACGTGCAGCTTCAATCGGATTTGACCTATGAGGAAAAGCCAATTCGAGTGTTAGAGGAGATGGAGAGAGTAACACGGAGTAAGATTATTAAGTTCTATAAGGTGGTGTGGAACAATCATAGTGAACAAGATGCTACATGGGAAAGAGAAGACTATTTACGAGAAGTTTATCCCGCCTTTTTCCATGAATGGTAGGTCTTGCAAATCTCGGGACAAGATTTTTATAAGGGGGAGGGGCTGTAACACCTCGAGTGTTAGCCTTGCATAACTTGACTTGCATAACATGAGCATGAGCATCAAGCATTCATAAACACGCATTTACAATTGAAACATTTGATTGAAACATCTGCAACATTTGCTTGTTATCGCATGTTTCTTTGAACATATGCAACTTTTCTCATTATTTCATGACTCCCTGTGTTTATGCATATGATCATGAGTGTATACATGTAGATGGTTGATTTGAGTCACCAAAAATATATTGGCAATACTTAGGTTCACAAATGGAACATGGTTCATGAATGTCATTTCCCATGATCAAGCCTTAAGTCTTATTTCATGTGATTACAGTAAATAGCTCTATGAGTGACTAATACATGAAATGATTGAATAACCTTGCAAATTGCTTAAACATGTTTAGAGTATCATTATGAACAACTTTGATATTCATGGTTAGGGGTAATTAGGTCATTAAGCCATGATTTGAAGTGTACCATCATTTAAATGTGACATGTTTGACCAAGTTTGAACTAGGTGTTAGAGACCTTGCATGGAGGTGGTCACTAAAGCGAAGTTGTAGTATTTGCTATAAGGAACAACTTTTATTTTTGGGTCATTAACTGATTCAGCTCCTAACATGTGTGAAATTGGATCACAAAAATCAGTAAAATCAACATTTCAACACTTATGAAATTTTGCTAAGTCCTTGTTCACTGACAGCCTAACAAACCCATCTTGGTGATGACATTACTCATTATTGGTTGAGAATTAGAGCATGATCTTTGAACAAGAGTTGTAGCTGGTACATGGGTCTACAAAATTTGTTTAGGACGATTGCACGATGGAGCTATGGTTTAGTGGAAAAATCATCATCAAAACTCGCTGTCAGGCTGGTCGTCGCGTTCACTGACGAACTGAACGAGCGATTCAGTGGCCGACCACTGGCAGGCCTCGCGTGCCGCGTGGAGCCAGCGGCCGACCGCGCGTCACCGGTGCCTCGCCGCGTGTGGCTAGGGCAGGCCAGTGCGTGCCTTCACCTCTCTAGCACCCGCCCGCACTCAGCCGCGCCCTCAGTTTTGCATTCCCGGCTCTCCTTCGCCATTCACCTCGCCCGCAGCAGCTGCAGCCTTGGCGCCGAGAGCCCGCCATCGCTGTTGAAGGCGCCAGCTCGCGCCTAGCTCCTCCATCCCCACCGCAGCCCTCCACCATCTTCCCAGCAACCTACCGCGTCCAACCGTGCCCATGGTTTGAGCTCGGTAAGCTCCAGCCCCGCACACTGCCTCACCGGAGCTCCGCCGCCACCTCCGTCGCCGTGGTCAAACCCAACCAGACCACCCCAGGCCACGATAGAGCGCTAGCTAGGTCCGCCGTAGCTCTGTGATGCTCGGCGTAGCGCTTGATTGAGTCACCATAGCTTCCACCGGCGTCTCACCGTCGACCCGCACCTCCGCCCCGCCATGGCCGCCGCCGCCGTTGCTAGCACCGACGAGAAGTCCCACCGAGTAGTGCATTGTGTGCGCGAAGTCGAGTAGATCATCGTGTGATGATGTCACTACCGGCAAGTTCGCCGTCGGCGAGCTCTAGCCGCGCCGCCGTAGCGCAGTGTAGCTGCGCTATTCCGGGTCGATGACATGTGGGGTCCTCTGACTGACGGGTCCTACCGGTCAGCGACAGCAGGAGATAGGATAGGTCATTTGATTCCAGATTTTGAATTGTTTTGTGATTTTTATATCTCTAGTTTGGTAGCTTCAAAAATTGTGCAATAAATTGTGTAGTGTTCCTTAGGTAGTGTAGTATTTAGGAAAAATATATTCTTGACATTTACAGAAGAAATTTTAGGAGATTTAAATAGAGATTCGAAATGTGTTTTTCAATGCATGCAAATTTGTTTATTTTATATCTAGAGTTCCTTTCTTCAAAAATTATGAAATTTTTGTGGTAAGCTATTCTTGTCATGTATGAACTCTAGTAAAAATTTGAGGATCAGTGCATCGATAGATTTATAGTTATTGATTTTTCTTTTATAAATAGTTAATCCTTGTATGAATTTTTATAAATTATTTATGAATCCAAAATTCATGAAATTTGTTGGCGGTAATCCTAGTACCATAAGGATGCTAAGAAAATTAGGAAATCTGTTGCTTGACACTTTTCACTAGGGTTTTCTATTTATGCTACTTTAAGCCTTTCTGTCTTGTCATTTTTGTATAGAGTGTTTTATTGAATAAAATGGCATTAAACTTTTACAGTAGTTCTTTGATAGCATTAGTAAGGCACTGTAAATTTTTAAGAATGTTTTATGCACATTTGATATATATTTATTATTTAACCTATGTATCCAAATAAAATAATAAAGGCATATAAAGAAATAGTTTAGGCTTCACCATTATATTTTCTTGGATGTATTTGGTATGCTTAAACTGTTGGTAGGCTTTATGTTGTCAAACTTTGAGTGATTACATGAAGTAGAAGTATTGTTGCTTTAAAATGCAAATTTAAAAGGATTCCGGACAGATTCTATAGTTTGATAAGTTGCATGATAGGGATGATGTTTGCTGTAAAAATGCTTAATAACAAAGTTGTAGATAATTGGATAAGCTTTCCAGAAAGTCCAGGATCACTGCATTTGGATTAGTAGAACTCCAGTTATGAGTAAAACAAGTAGCTATTGTTTTGTGATATAGTAGATGCATTGTGGAAATAGTTAATTAAATAATCGAGAAGAGATATGCACCTACTCAATAAACATGATGCACTTGTTAACACCATGCTGTTATGAATACTTATATGAATGCATTCATCATGTGTCATCATGCTATACTTGAACGCATGTATGCATTCACAATACCTTATGCCATATTCATGCATCTAGGATCGGAGGAAGAAATAACGTTGCTGGACTTCGAAGAAGCAGAGGAAGGGGACCAGCAGGAGCATCCTCAAGTCGTAGCTCCCGAAGGCGTGGAGCAGAATCCTGAAGAGCTTCCGAAGTGTCCTGACCACCGCCCTACTTCCTTTCTGCGAGGCAAGCCCCGGAGCATTCTAAGTCTCCCAGTATTTTACAAATGATTACTTAAGTACTTATGATTGATGCATTAGGTTATAAGAGTTGAATGGAACCACTTGATGCATATACATTCCTTGTCCAGATATTACACCTTTAACCGGTATAGGTCCAGGATCGAATATATGCTTAGCCATGCTTAGACCGGTAGAAGTCGGGTGATGTCCTGTCACCTGCAAGATATAGGTGGATACCGGAGCACGGTTGGCTATATTTGCTATCATGGAACAGAACCATGGGGTAAAAGAAAATCGAGACTAGGCGGGATGTCGATAGAGAAGCAACAAGACATGGAGGTCTTGGGTGTGGATCTATCCCCGTCTGTGTCGATTAAGGACCGTACCATTGTTAGCGCTTCTGACAAGATTGAACGCATGCCTCTCACTTAGCTGGCCGGATAACTCGTTCCGACCGCGAAGCCGAGTAATTCAACTCAGGCCGGGACCCGTTTTGTTGTGCACTCCTTCCGGGGAATGATCAGACTGAGCCCAAGGGCAGGCTAGGCCTGAACGTCCTGGCATCTGGTGTTCTAGATTGTGCGGCGCAGTACGGACCTGCGAAATATAGACTTAAGTTGTACCAAAGGTGACCTAAGGCTGCCTTCGCGTGGTATGCCTGGGTTTGTGTTAGGAATAAATTCCCAGCTGGTTGAAAATGATTCGAATCGCCGTCTCTCCCAGATAGTGAGAAACTTGGCTAGTCCCAACATCGTAGTAACTGTGTTATGGAACATGATGGTTCAGATGAATATGGAATTTCAATACCTGCTATGGTTACTATTGTATGCTTTTAATTTGATATACCACTTGTTTGGCACAGGATAGTTGCTAATCTAGAGATGGATAGTCATAATTAATTGATAAAGGAATCCAAATTGTACAATTAAGTCAATTGCTTTTATGCAAAATGTTGTCGAGTTATCTCCACTTATACAGCCTTGCATAATCCTTGGAGTCATTTTATTTCTGGTTTATGATGGGTAAGTCCAGCTAAGTACCTTCTCGTACTCAGGGTTTATTTTCCCATTGTTGCAGATGGCACTGTGTATCATGGTTATTGCAAGAGTTGCTTCTATCCCGCCGTGGATGAGGAGTAAGCCTTGGGCAGGCTTCTTTATTAAACCCTATCCTTGCTTTTGTGGACCGTGATCCTACTTGGCACTATATCAAACTATGTTGGAAACTTTATTTTTGAACTTAATTGCTTCCGCTTTATCTATCAAACTCGGTTTGTAATAACTTTTATTCGTACTCTAATGATGAAATGTATCTATGAACTTTATGTAATATGTGGCATGTATGTTGAATCATGTACGATCTTGGTTGTTGTAAATTGTTTATCGAGACCCATCGTGGTACTTGACGGACTACCAGGTTTATATGGGTTCAAGTATGACAGTGCGATCGCTTGCGGGCTGCCATCGTACTTGTACTCTTATAAATTGGTCGGTTCTACGACAGACATTTACCTCTACAGTATTGTAGGCGCTGGTCAAAACACCCATATGGTAAGACCTCCCATGCCACTAGGTATCAACAGTATTGTGGGTGCCGGAATTCACCATACCAGGTGAATATGGTAAAGCCATGCCTCCAGTCGGTGAGACAACATTTTTGCAGGTACCGACATCCTCCAATCCTGAAGAAAGTAGCTCAACCTCCCACATGTACCTAACATTCTATAGTGACATCAACAGTATTGCGGGCGCCCACCATTATCCCATCCCCATCGGCGTGGGCAACAAGGCTTAGAAATGTCTGTACTCTCTCTTGTAAAGCCACCCCCTTCTTCTATAAAAGGGGATGTGCTCCCTCCAAACAAAGGGCAGAGAACCCAAGTAGACTTCTTCAAGTTTAGGTTTAGGGTTGGACACTTCATTCATAGCATAACTCATGTCGATCTCGGCCCTTCCAATCGGACTGACCGTACACCCCTCATTTCTCCTTCTCGTTTGTAACCCCACTACAGACTTCGAGCACCTGGGCTCAGGAATAAAGTCACCGACCGACCCACACCAGACGTAGGGCACGTTGCCTGAACCAGTCTAAATCCCGTGTCATTGAGTGCTAGGCCACCTCCGATCACAACATATAGCAAAACTACAAATATTTACTAGTTGGTCACTTTTTGTCCCGACAGTTGGCGCTGCCCATGGGGAAGACGTTGTACGTTCAACACTTTTCTGGTAATCGGTTGGCCCATTTCTCACCCCCACCGTGGCGAGCTCGGGCGATACGATTCGCTTCGGCTCGCTGGAGTTTCCTACACTCTGAACCACTGGGATGCGGGCTCCCCCAGTCTTTGAGCCATCCCAAGCCTTCTGCTTCGAAAGCCTGGACTTCATCGCTGATCGGCTCAGCGTACTACACCTCCACGAGGAGGCTCGTGACCCAGAACCCATCGAAGGGATGCCCTCCATCGACTTTGGGACGTGTGACTTCAACGGCATGGCATCTGTGCTTCTTTCCGAGCAAACTCGCTGCTCAAACCCCATTGTAAGTAATACGCGTACTGTTATTCGCACTTTATTTACTATCTCCCACCGATCATCCAGAGGAAATGTACCGCTCACACCACAAACACCATACGATTGGTTCCCCTACGGCCTTGCGTCCTCCGTGGAGGCATACGCTCGGGGGCTCCGAAGGATGCTGGCACCATCCCCGCTCATGTCCAAGTTCATGGGAATGGCATGCTGCGTTCCTACCATTTCCCACGAACTCCCAGATGGTGAGGGCAAGAGTGACGGTTCCAGTATCGATGATGTGGTGCCCCGTCACCGTCCATCCTGGGAGTGCGCTATGGTGGATGCTCTGGGACAGCCACTGATGGTTGCGGCGTCTGAGCAAACTCACACCCCTCCGGACCCGTATGTGGGGGCCCTCGCGTCTGCACAAGCACACGCTGAGGAATTACGACACCGGCGACAGAACCGGCCGCCGCCCACGCCTGCGCCGTCGGTACAGCTCGTTGCGCCCCACGCGCAAGGCCCGACGGGCAGTGCCTAGGGTCACGCCCGTTAGGTCCAATACGACATCATGAATGAGGGGAACGATCTCCCTCAATTTGCCCGGGCTAGCCAGAACATCGCCGCTACGGCAATGCTTCTGTGCGGCATTCCTGAGCCCACCAACCCCCAGGAGCGGGCAGTCTACCAGAACCTCTGGGTTCTAGTAGAAGCCACTGCCGTCCAATAGGCGGAAAGCTCCATGTCGCGACTCCGTCCCGCACTCTCTCTCCCCACCGGGGGAACGAGGACGCGCCAGACAGATCGCTCCATTCGCTCGCCGCCACAGCCGTCAGGCCCGGCTCACGGTGCGGTAGTGGCACCACGGTCGGACCTGGCGCCTGCTTCATGCCAATCGCCCATACACGAGCGGCCTGATCCGCACTGGGATGCTCGCAGCATCATCGACAACCGGCGTCGGGCCCGACATGGTAATAGTGTCCACCATACGGCAGCAGGCGACACGCACCCTAGCCAAACCATCGAGGGAAGCGGTGAAACATGCCCCAAGCGCGGTTGCCGGCCGAACGACTGGAGCCCCAACCCTGAGGGCCTAGGGCCGCAGGCCTTCAGTCGGCGCATCCGGAGAGCACCATTCCCACAACGGTTTTGGCCACTCACTAACATCACCAAATACACCGGGGAGACCAACCCAGGCATTTGGCTCGAAGATTTCTGGCTCGCCTGTTGGGCCGGAGGAGTAGATGATGACTATTTCATCATCCAATACCTTCCCATTTGCGTGGGGGAGCATGTTCAGGCATGGCTCGAATTCCTTCCGCATGATAGCATCCGCGACTGGACGGACCTCAAGAGGGCCTTCGTCAGGAATTTCCTGGGGACCTACGTCTGCCCAGGAAACTCCTAGGACCTCAAGAGCTGTCAGCAGGAGCCCAACGAGTCCCTATGGGATTACATCTGAAGGTTCTCCCAACGATGCAACTCCCTCCCCGATGTCGTCGACACAGACGTCATCAGCACGTTCCTCTCTGGGACGAACTACGAGTCCCTGATCCACAAGCTTGGCTGCTTGAAACCCCATACCATCCGCGACTTGCTCGACGTCGCCACCAACCATGTCTCTAGCAAGGAGGCGGTCGGAGCGGTCTTTAGTGGAGGCTAGGACAAGCTCAAAGCCAAGCACATAGACCGGGACGAAGGCCCCTCCACACAGAAGGGTGAGAAAAACCAAAAAGATCGATGCCGGTCAGACAGCTCTGCGCTGGTCGCCACGGCCGATCACACAGCCAAGCAGCCCCAACAGGGACTGCCTAACCATTTCAACAAACTCATGGACAGTCCATGTACCAACCATGCCTACCCCATCAAGCACCTCTACAAGGAATGCAAGCTCCTCAAACGCTTCCTCCGATAGGCTGACGGGCCGAAGGAGGGAGACGGCAAGGAGGCGGCAGCCAAGAAAGGGGGCACGGCGAGCAAGGACAGAGACAGCTTTCCTGAGCCCGAAGAGTGCATCATGATCTTTGGTGGATCCAACGCAGTCTGGTCCAAGTGCTAGCACAAGGTCCGCTATAGAGAAGCATGCACCGCTGAGACGGTCGTTCCCTCCTTCCTCAGCTGGTCGGAATCCTCGATCACTTTTGATCAGAGGGACCATCCCTCCCGTGTCATGAGACTAGGACACTACCCACTCATTGTCGACCCTGTCGTCCACAAGAAGCACCTCACCAAGGTGCTAATGGACAGAGGTAGCATCCTCAACATCCTATACGTCGACACCCTTGATGCCATGCGCATCCCCTAGTCGAGGCGGGCTCCCCCTTCCACGGGGTAATCCTAGGAGCACAGGCATACCCGCTCGGATAGATCGATCTGCCCGTCATGTTTGGTAGCCGAGCCAACTTCTGCTCGGAGGTCCTCACCTTCGAAGTGGTAGACTTTTCGGGGTCCTACCATGCCATCTTGGGGCGGACATGCTACGCAAGATTCATGGCCATCCCCAACTACACCTACCTCAAGCTGAAGATGCCGGGACCAAACGACGTCATCACCATGAGTAGTGCTTTCTCGCATGCCTTCACGTGCGACCATGAGAACTACGAGCTCGCAACCGCGGTTGTCAACTCGTCCGAGCTCCTGCGGCTCGGGGAGTCATCAACCCCAGCAATCCCGGATTGCAACAAACCAACAAACCCTCCACAGGTACCACAAAAGGAAGATAAGGGGAAGGGCCCTATACGGTGATCGAAGTAATCCGACCGGGCACCTACCGACTGAAGGACAACAACGACGACGCTCTCTCTGAGCACCTTGGAACAACTATGTCTTTTCTTCTTTTCCTAAGTTTCAGTCTTACCTTACTTAGTGAACGCTCCTACAAGAGCACCTCGACCTGAACACTGTTTGGCTCGGAGCATTCGGGGGCTCCACTAGGGGGCTCTACTACCCCTTTGTTGTTTTTTACCTTAAGTACTCTTTTGCTTTTGTATGGAGAAATTCCTTCCTACCCCAATGAGGGGGTAGTTCGTTCCTTTGTTTTACCTTACATAACTTTGCTTTAGAACATTCTGAATGATCGCATCCTGCCTTTTCCTACGGTTACGACTGGCTGAGCCTCACGGGCCATGCCCCAGGCTCGCAAGGTTATGACCTACGGAACAAACGGGTAGGTATGAGATAGAAAGAAATTTAAAACAAAATTATGCTAAGGGAAAACTAAGGAACAAAAGGGAACAAGCTTCCCCGAACGGAGTGACTCCATCACAGAAAACAAAATACCATTGTAGTCATTAAGACACACATGAACGTTTACACGGGGGCTCCCCCACAAACTTAAACTTTTTACGTTCACTAAACTGCTTATATCTTACGAGCTACAAAACTGACCCATCGGCGTCTGCTATCGGTGCGACTGACTAGAGCACAGGCTGCTCACCCCCCGATGGCACAATGATCGGCTCAACACGAAATCTCCGCCAAGAGACCAACTAGCCTCCTGAGTCGATCAATTCACTCAGGATAAGCACCTGAGATACAGGTAGGAAGCGAAGGGGCGCCCCATGCGGGACATGCCGACTCTGTCTCGAATGATGAGCATGGGTCCCGATCGGACATTTCTGACTGAAGCTCTCTGAACCCCGTCTCTCAGGTCATCAAGGTAAGCATGTGTTCATTAAATACAAAACTGTTTACACGAGAGCTAATCCATGATTGACAAGCGCAGGTCCCGGACGGGCGTTTCTGACTAGAGCCCGATGAACCCCGTCGCTCCAGTCTTCAAGGTAAAACACCATCAAAGCCCCTCTATTTCATTATAAATCATTCATACATCCATGCACGCATTCATGTCATATGCCTGAACCCCCCGGACGGTTAGGGCATGAACCGCCCAGGGGCTCAGGAACTAAGCATCGCACGTGCAGCGAAATGCACCAAAACACTCCGTGTTGCGCCACGAAGCGGTGGCTTGCCTCATTCAACATGAGCAACCAAACAGAGCTAGGGGAGAAAACCATAAATGAGCACCTTGCGAGCTTCGCCCGGTCTGGCAAACCGGGTCATCTTAACGTTCTTGTTCGATCCTGAACCTCTCGCCAAGCCCACAGAATCTCCATTGAAGGGGAGGCCGTCAGGCCACCCGGGTCGGTCTATGGAACGACCTAGGCATCTATCAGGCTGTAGGTAAAGGAGTAGTGGAATGTCATAAGAGGGCTATGCCGACCCCGTCATGAACGATGGACCTAGATTCCACTAGATCACACCCGTTAGCAAGCTCATCGAGCTAGTCATTCGAGCCCGAGCGATCGGGATAGGCGACGAAACTCAGCCTCGCCGGTTGTGAGGAACCGGATGGGGTAGCCCCAAAATGACTCACAGCCCCCACGAAGGCCCGACAAGGCTTGGGGGTTTAAACGCCATGGGACCGTGACTCCTTAACTTGCATCGACGGGATAGGAGACATCCGGCTATGGCTTGGGACCACGACTCCTTAACTCATGTCGACGGGATAGGCGACATCCGGCTATGGCTTGGGACCGCGACTCCTTAACTCACGTTGATGGGATAGGCGACATCCGGCTACGGCTTGGGACCATGACTCCTTAACTCACGTCGATGAGATAGGCGACATCCGGCTATGGCTTGGGACCGTGACTCCTTAACTCGCGTTGATGGGATCGGCGACATCCGGCTATGGCTCCTGGGACCGTGATTCCTAAACTCGCGTAACGGCTGCAAATGGCTTCACTAACTAAAACTAACTCTCTCGATCCACGGCGAGCACCGACGCTTGGGTCTGATCATGACTCCACCTCACCCGATCCCGTGGCACGCATTGACGCCAAAAGATCAGTGAGCTTTGACACAACCAAACCAAACTAGCTCCACCCACGGCGTGCACCGACGCTAGGGTTCGTTCATGACTCCGACTCACCCGATCCCATGGTGCGCAATGACGCCACAGTTTAACAAAATTCCATCTCAAACTAAAAAAACACCCCTAGCCAGTTCGGCCCAAACCGACTGGGGCTCGGGGTCTACACCCGCGGGTGCGCTCGCGCGCACCCGCCGACAAAACAGAAAAACATCCCCCACTGAAAAACTCAGAAACACCCCCAACCGGTTCAGCATGAACCGCCCAGGGGCTCGGGGGCTACACCCACGGGTGCGCTCGTGCGCACCCGCCAGCAAGACAAAAATCCCCCGGACGATTCTACCCAAATCGCCCGGGGGCTCAGGGGCTCCTATCGGGTTCATAAACCCGGGGTCCCTCAAGGACCGGCTTCCACGCCAGGGCTTGGCCTAGGAGGATGGCCTTTTTTCCTTCTGGACCGGCCCAAGAGTCTAAATTCAACAGACCAGAGCACTCACTTCAGGCCCTGGCCGCCTTCGGCCCATCTTTCCGATCGGAGCACTAGCTCAGGCTCAGGCCAACTCCGAACGGCCTCTCTAATCGGAGCGCTAGCGTCAGGCCCCGGCCGCCTTCGCACGGCCTCCGCTTGGAAAGCATTACTAGTAGTGAATCCTTATGTATGCGTTTTATTAGCAGTCATGATTAGTTCATTAGCTAACCATTCTATGTAAGCACCCATTCTACTTTCAAGCAAGAGTTGAGCAATCAGATCCATTCATCCCCTTTCATCTTCTAGTTCTTACTATGGTGCTAGACCATAGCCAAGTCATACCGTATCACACAGTGATTCACAAACCAATGTATCCCAGCTGGGTACCCCAAAACACATGCCCCGCTTGTACCGCTAGCACAAGCAAGACCAACCCACCACTCTCCTATAAAGGGGTCTAGGTCCCCATCCAAACTTGGACTCCAAGCCCCCACTCCTGAGTCCCAGAATCAGTGTGGTGCTTAGACCTCCACCATCCTCGCCTCCAATCAGTCGGTTTGGAAAGAGCCGGAACCCACGACAAGAGAGCAACGAGTCTTCCTGCTCCCATAAGCAAGTATGTGCTCAGGATAATAAGTCTATGACCTGACTACCATCCATAGCAAAGGATGGTCCTTAATCCACACAAACAGGGAAAACAATGTAACCAAGCTAAGCCCCGTTGGCCGTGGGACATAACCTGTTACACCCACCAATACCCATACCATATCCATGCCCTGTCTCCATTTTTCCTTTCATCATTTTATTATGAGAGTAATAATAATAATCACCTATTGTGAGTAATGGCAGGTTACTCATGCTACCGATATCCTAGGCATAGCAGCTACTCGACCTATGCTAGTAGGACTGTCGGGTTCATAAACCCGGGGTCCCTCGGGGACCGGCATCCACACTAGGGCTCGGCCTAGGAGGATGGCCTTTTTTCCTTCTGGACCGGCCCGAGAGTCTAAATTCAATAGACCGGAGCACTCGCTTTAGGCCCTGGCCACCTTCGGCCCATCTTTTCGACCGGAGCACTAGCTTAGGCTTAGGCCAACTCCGAATGGCCTCTCTGATCGGAGCGCTAGCGTCAGGCCCCAGCTGCCTTCGCACGGCCTCTGCTCGGTGACCTGAGGACCGCCTCCGACTCCGACCCCGTATCTCCGACCGAGGTTCATAGAAAACCCTGCCCATCGCTATTCTCCGACTGGCGCACTAGAACCGACTGGGGCCATCCGACCGGGGACGCCCGCTCAGAAGGAACCAGAAGGCATACGAAGGAAGGCAAGACAGGGCTCACAAGTCAAACCACGGCACCATACCCTGTGGAATAGTATTGTAGGCGCCGACATTTACCTCTACAATATTGTAGGCGCCGGTCAAAACACCCGTACGGTAAGACCTCCCATGCCACTGGGTATCAATAGTATTGTGGGCGCTAGATTTCACCATACCAGGTGAACATGGTAAAGCCATGCCTCCAGTCGGCGAGACAGCATTTTTGCAGGTACCGACATCCTCCAATCCTGAAGAAAGCAGCTCAACCTCCCACATGTACCTAACATTCTACAGTGACATCAACAGTATTGCGGGCGCCCACCATTATCCCATCCCCATCGACATGGGCAAAAAGGCTTAGAAACGTCCGCACTCTCTCTTGTAAAGCCACCCCCTTCTTCTATAAAAGGGGATGTGCTCCCTCCAAACAAAGGGCAGAGAACCCAAGTCGACTTCTTCAAGTTTAGGTTTAGGGTTGGACACTTCGTTCATAGCATAACTCCTGTCGATCTCGGCCCTTCCGATCGGACCGACCGTACACCCCTCATTTCTCCTTCTCGTTTCTAACTCCACTACAGACTTCGAGCACCTGGGCTCAGGAATAAAGTCACCGACCGACCCACACTAGATGTAGGTCATGTTGCCTGAACCAATCTAAATCCCATGTCATTGAGTGCTAGGCCACCTCCGATCACAACGTACAACAAAACTACAAATATTTACTAATTGGTCACTTTCTGTACCGACAAGGACTCATAGGTAGGTTTATCTATGCATGTAGTTTCAATTTAAATTTTGTAACATAAATGCACATCACACACACACATACATATATATATATATATATATATATATATATATATATATCCAGTGATTATTCAAAATAAGGGTTATGCACCGGAGCTTGCCTTGGGCAGGTGGATTGTTAGCTATGTTAGTCGTCAGTGGCTGTGGGGCTTCCTCCTGTACAAGGACCTCCTCCTCGTACTCCTCAATCACCTCCTCGTACTCCTGCTCTCCGGTGTTCACGAACTCCACCAACTCGTTCTCTACATGCATGCAATGACGATGCAACACCTAGTATTTTAGCAACAACAACTCTTAAACTAAGAATACATAGGCTAAGCTACTAAGCTAGCTCTAATGACTAAGATACTAAGCTAATCATTATCTCTACCAAATAGATTTTAGGCTCACCCTACAAGTGCTTAACTTTTATAAACCAATATCATGCCATTATTCCTTTAGCCTTATGGGTATTTAGCTACCTAGTAAGTAGTCTATTCTAGGGCTACAAAAATTACAGTGAACACATAATAATACAATGAAGCTACTATAAAAATTTCAGGGTTTTTGCTATCACCAATCTACCACAAAGATTCCTACAATTATGAATTTAAATAATACTAAGCATTTCACTATTTTAATGCTCCTTAGCAACCACACAAATATGTATGAACTAACTATACTAACAGGTAGACAATGTTTTTGGAAACCTAACAAAATTAGTTTCACAATTTTTGGATATCTACATTATTTTATATTAATTACCAAAGTTCAGCTCATAATTAAAATGAAAAGCTATTTCTATTTTCCACGAAAAAGATAAACCAATTTCGGCCCAACGCGACCCACGCATGGAGGTGGCCCATGGCAGGGAGCCCGCGCGTGTGCTGGCACTCTTCCAAAAATGCCCTCGTGTTATCAGACAATAGCACGAACACTACACGTACTATTTCTATAGACAACGGCTTTGCAATGGAGCCCTCATATCTTTTCGCCTTCGCACCGGAGAGGTCCCCAAGACACCCGCGCTCGTTGGCATGGCGGATGGTGGCACTAGGCAATACATCGGCCACTCGAGGCTCGCACCAACCCAACTAACAAGCTAAACCCCATCTATGACCCTAACACCTACCCTAAGCGGCAATATGGAGCAACAGGGTGCACTAGAGCGGGCTGCCATCGCGCGCGGTCACCCACGACGGTGCCACGGTCATCCTGGTGAGCTACAGCGCTAATAGGATGGTAGAGATAGGGGATAAGCACCAGGGCACACCACGAACCTAGCTGAAGTGGTGGTTCAACTGGCGACTACTTGAGCATGGCTGGCCGTGTGCGCGCGACGAGCACGACGATGAGCCATGGTGGACACGGCCACATCAGCGGCGATGGGGAGGCGGTAGCGCTCCCACTAGCATGTGCATGGTGGAGAGGGAGCCAAGGCGAGCTAGTGGTGCAGAGGAATTTGCACGGGGTGAAGTGATGGAGGCTGACCATGGCACGGGCGGTGATGGGTCTTAACGGCACGGTGGCATGGCGAAGCTCCAAAATTGAGGCATGGCTGAGCCACAATCAAAGTGGGGTGGGAGTGGCTGGAGAGGGGACATGAGGGCAGAGGCGTGAACAAGTGGGATTGATGAGAGGTGACCCCTCGTAGCTACGGCACTAGTATGATTCGACGGTGGCAGGGAGACAAGAACTGAGAGAAAGCGAGGGAGCGGTGGGGGAGGGGCAGCCAGCGACTCGGCAAGGGCATGCCTTGGCAAGACACGGTTGGCATGACCAGCATAGCCCGTGGCTAGGAACTAGCTGACAGACACGCACGCTCGCTACCGGCATGGCCTTTGCGCCACAGTGCCATCAATGGTAAGGCGACAGCGACACGGCCACGTGCATGCAGCGTCAAGGCAGGCCAGCGGTGCAACACAGCTATAGGCGTGCAGCATGGTGGTACGATGGTGGTGGCAACCACATTGTCATTGCATGGCATGGAGACAGCAGCAGCACCAGTGGTAGCCACGGTGGCAGGGGCGGTCGGGCGTAAAGTGGATCGGCGGCCTAGCGGAGTGGCCAGAGTGGCTAAGCCACGACAAGGCCACGGCGCCCACGGCCAGCCGGTGTGTGGCCATGTGTGTGCACGGCACAACCACATGGTGATACGGGTCGACCACGTGTGGTGACCACGCGCACGACGCTAGACAGCACAAAGTTGTGACGTGCACGAATTTTAAAGCACTGATCACGACCAAACAGTTGCTCCTAAACCTAAACCGGCTTCACTACACTCAAGATGGCATATGGAACTACTAAATCAAATCATAGCACTACACCACTCCTTAACACTGTCTCTCCAAATAAATTGCTAAACATAGCAGCGTCTAGCTGTCCACAGACATAGAAATTTTCTAAGCGTTTGAGCTAATCTTAATTTCCTATTGCATTTCTAATCTACTGAAAATATTACTTAGCAATATTCTTTTTTAACAACAAGTATTTCGTTGTCATCTACAAAGTTTGCACTTCCAACTTTATTTAAGTATCACACACATGTTCTATAGTATTTTTGCTTAATAAAAATTGGTTTTAAACCCTACTAGATATGCATGAACCATCGAACCAACATTTGTTTAGCATTTTTATTGATCATTTTGAGTTACAGAAATCGATCTACACCCTTCACCACATGCATTAACACACAAG
Organism: Miscanthus floridulus; assembly: GCF_019320115.1. Lineage (NCBI taxonomy): Eukaryota > Viridiplantae > Streptophyta > Magnoliopsida > Poales > Poaceae > Miscanthus > Miscanthus floridulus. Next base: position 98,888,203 of record NC_089585.1, read on the forward strand.
TATGATGCTCATGATATGTTTTAGTAGATGATTAATGGGGTAACACCAACGGTGTTACAGCTCTACCCCCTTAAACAAAATCTCGCCCCGAGATTTCATGTGAGTGTCTAGCGTAGGAAAAGAGATAAGAATAAATTCTGATTTAAACAATTACCTCGGTGAACTAGAAAGAAGGTGGGGATAATGCTTCAAGATATAGCTTTCTTGCTCCCATGTTGCTTGGTCCTCCGAGTGATTTTGCCACTGAACTTTATAAAACTTCACCACATTGTTTCAAGTCACTCTTTCTTTTTCATCTAAGATCTTGATGGGATGCTCAATATAAGACAAGTCAGGCTAGAGGGGAAGTCCTTCAATTTCCACAGCTTCATCAGGGGCCCACAAACATTTCTTTAACTGGGAAACATGGAAGACATTATGTACTGCTGACAAAATATCTGAGAGCAGGATACGGTAGGCAACAGAACCACACCAGGTCAAAATCTTGTAAGGTCCAACATAGCAAGCGGCTAGCTTTCCCTGGACACCAAAGCGATGCACCCCTCTCATGGGAGACACTTTGAGATACACCTGATCACCAACTTCAAATTGCAATGGCCTTCTTCGCTTGTTCGCATAAGTTTTCTGATGACTTTGAGCGGTCTTCAAATGACTTTGAATAACACTAACTTGCTCTCTTGGTTCTTTGATAAAATCATGTCCAAAATATCCATGGTCACCCACTTCAACCCAATTAAGAGGTGTTCTACATTTCTTGCCAAACAAGGCCTCAAAAGGTGCCATACGAATGCTTTCTTCATAGCTATTGTTATAAGAAAACTCAGCTAGAGTCAAGCATTCATCCCACTTTTCTAGAAAAGAGATGACACAAGCCCTCAACATATCCTCAAGTACCTTATTGACCCTTTCTGTTTGCCCATCAGTCTGTGGATGATAAGCTGAAGTTCAGAGAAGATGGGTACCAAGGCATTTCTGGAGTTGCTCCTAGAAACGAGAGACAAAGACTGACCCTCTATCAGAGATGATAGTAAGAGGAACTCCATGCAGGGTCACAATCTGGTCAAAATGCAACTTGGTTGAATACCTTGTATCCACCGAGAGGAAATGAGCGGACTTGGTAAGACGATCCACAATGACTCAAATAGAGTTGTAGCCCTTGGACATGTGGGGTAACCCACAATAAAATCCATGGAAATATCTTCCCATTTCCAAATAGGGATGTGCAAGGGCTATAGAAATCTAGACGTATGCATATAGTCTGCCTTAACTCTTCCACAATTGTCACACTCTGAGACGTACTTGGTAATATCCTATTTCATATTTGGCCACCAATACAAGTGACGCAAATCATGATACATCTTGCTACTTCCTGGATGAATGGATAACTTGGAGTTATGAGCTTCATCCAAAATCTTTCTCCTAAGCTCCTCACTTGATGGAACAACCAATCTATTCTTGAACCTCACTACACCTTGATCATCAATACTAAAATGTGGACCACGCTCTTCGGTGATTAACTTCTTAATGTGAGGAATTCCTGACGTATCTTGCCTTTGCTCGATAATAATTTACTCAAGTAGATCTAAGACTAGAGCAATGTGAGCTAGCACCTCAGCATGGTTGAGAGACAAAGGTGCTTCTTCAACTTGATATGACTTCCGGCTCAAAGCATCAGCTACCACATTAGCTTTTCTAGGATGGTAATGAACCTCCAAATTATAATCCTTGATTGGCTCCAGCCATCTCTATTGCCTCATGTTCAACTCGGACTGAGTGAAAATATATTTGAGGCTCTTGTGATTCATATAAATATGCACTTTATTTCCCAACAAATAATGCCTCCAAATTTTTAGAGCGTGCACCACAACAGCCAGCTCTAAATCATGGGATGGGATAATTCACCTCATGTTTTTTCAGCTAGCGTGAAGCATAAGCTATCACACGTTCATCCTACATAAGCACGCATCCCAATCTAGTCCTTGAGGCATCATAATACACATCAAATGGCCTATTAATATCTGGTTGGGCGAGAATAGGAGCAGTGGTAAGAAAATGCTTCAGAGCTTGAAAAGCTTCTTCACAAGCTGGACTCCATACAAACTTGACATCTTTCTAGAGCAACTTGGTCATTAGTTGGGCTATTTTGGAGAAATCAGGAATGAAGCGCCGATAATAACCACTAAGACCAAGGAACTGACGGATCTGATGCACTGACTTTGTAGAATTCCAATTTAACACATCTTGCACCTTGCTTGGGTCCACAGAGATACCTTCAGGTGTTAGGACATGTCCTAAAAACTACACTCGATCTAACCAAAACTCACACTTGCTAAATTTGGCATACAACTTGTGTTCCCTTAATCGAGTCAGTACTATTCAAAGATGTTGTGCATGCTCTTCTTTGTTCTTGGAGTATATCAAAATGTCATCAATGAACACCACTACAAACTTATCCAACTCCAGCATGAAGACTGAATTCATGAGGTACATGAAGAATGCAGGAGCATTGGTGAGACCAAAAGACATGACTAGATACTCATAAAGCCCATACCTAGTAGAGAAAGCTATTTTTGGAATATCTTGTGGTCTGATCTTAATTTGATGATACCCAAAACAAAGATCAATCTTTGAAAACACCTTTGCACCAGCCAACTGATCGAACAAAGTATCAATATGAGGTAAAGGATACTTATTCTTAATGGTTACTACATTGAGAGGGCGAAAATCCACACACATCTGCAGAGTACCGTCCTTCTTCACAAAAATAGCTAGGCAAGACCATGGTGAAGAGCTAGGACGGATAAAGCTGTAACACCCTAGGTGTTTGGCTTCCACATTTGCACTTGCATTTCATAAACATGAGCATCATTCATCCATTCATGAGTTTAGATTTGTATGAAACATGCTTTTGAAACATTGCAACATATTGTTATATGCTATGTGTGAGTGTTTTAGGAAAATGAATAGTGTGTAATACTCAAGTGCAACATGTGCAACACACTTTAGTGAAACATGGTTAGCTAGTACAATGCCACAAACTCGTGAAACACATGAAACATGGTTTTGAAACAGAAGTAACAAAGTCACTTGTTTTTCCTTGTTTCAATACATGTGATGCTTGATTTTGGTGTGACCAAGGTGTGGTGTGGCTAATTATCCTCTTAGCAACTTATTTATACTTAGAATGTCATTAGGAACAATGTTCATGTTGATCATTTTGCCTAATTAAGTTTCCAAGTCATGGTTTGACTATTGTGGACCCCTAGAGCTCCTTGGTTTGACTGTTTAAAATGTATAGCTTAGATTGTTTGCATGTCTGAGCAACCTAAAGCAAAGTTGTAGAAAATTTTATAAGGAACAAACTTTGTTTAGGAGCCAAGTCATGAAAATGTGCAGAACATGCTCTAAAGGGACCCACAAGTCAGTTTTAAGGTCTATTTGGAGACTCTAAAAAATTTCTAAGTATTGACTGCATTCACCGTTTGTTGTGGCTGACTTTGGCTTGATGTAACTCGTGATTCTTTGAGAATTAGCTGATACTTTCTAAAGCAATGTTGTAGACCTATCATAGCTCTACATTTTTGCTTCAAGGAGATTTTGCTAACTTGCCACCGATTAGGAGTTTGAAGGTCATCAAGTATCGCTGTCAGGCGTCGATGGCTTAACTGAATGGATGCTACAGTGGCCCGACCGGCAGTAGAGCTTCACCACCGCGTGGCGCCGCGCGTCACTGGCGCCCTGACCGCGCAGGCCACATCAGGCTTCCACGCACCAAATGAAGCCCCAAAACATGCCTGTGACTCCACCGCGCTCACATTTCATTTTCTGGTTCTCCTTCGCTCTCCCGCCGTAGCCGTAGCGGACCACCACCATCGCCCTTGCTCTGCCAAGCTCGCGCAGGCTCGCCGTGGCACCACAGCCAGCCAGATTCTGCCCAAAGCTCCGCTAGCACCCCACAAACCTCGTCGACCTTCTCGCTGAGCCAGACAAGCCATAGGTGAGGGCCTTTGGCCATTTCCGACGTCGTCGCCATGATCGTTACCTCGCCGGAGTTGGAGCTCACCGTGGCCAGCACAGCACTACCTTTCTCCTCCTTCCCTAGCCCTCGCCTAGTCTTCTACATCACACATAGATGCTCAGGTGATGGTGCTACCGCCAATGCCGGTCCAGCCACGCCAAAACACGGCTGAGCGCCATCGTGCGCCGTGGCCGACGTACCTAGAGGCCGATAGGGCTTAGGTTAAGTAGGTCAATCGACGCGGGAGGTCGAGGTGGTCACGCTGATGCCATCCTCGTCGCTGGAGACGCCGCTGTCGATGAGCTCCGCCGCTTCCGCGCCGTCCCAAGCCGCCTCCTCTGCTTTCGTCTCACTGCCATGCGGGCCCAGCTGACATGTGGACCCCGCCTGACAGTGACTGTGTATTCAAAAGCTAGCTCATTTATTCCAGATTTGATTGTTGTTTTTTAAAATTGTATCTCCAGTTTTATAAATCCAAATTGGGTGGTTTCAATTTTGTTAGGATCATAGTGAAGTGTAGTATTTAGGAAAAATACAACATGAACACTTGTAGTGGAAGTTTTGGATGAATTAAATTGAAACTTGAAATGTGTTTTTAAATGCATGCAAACTTATTTAAATTATATCTTGAGTTCCTGTGCTCCAAAAATTATAAACTTTTGTTGGTGAGCTCTTCTTGATGAGTAGAAACTCTGGTAAAAATTTGAGAGTCATTGCATGTATAGTTTTTGAGTTATAGATTTTCCTTTTATCATTGAATGATCCTTGTGTGAATTTTAGTAATTTATCTATGAATCCAATGACCATGAAATTTATTGGAGAATGTCCTAGTACCTTAAGGATGCTAGAAAAAATATAAAATATGTTGCTTGACACTTTTGACTAGGGTTTCCTAATTATGTCATTTTAAGCTTTTATGCCTTGTCATTTTTGTGTAGGATGTTATACTTGCTCAAATGATGTGAAATTTTTACAGTAGTCTACTTGGAGCAAGTAGTACCTACTGTAATTTTGGTAGATTAAATGGTGCAGTTTTCATATATGTTTATCATTCCTCTTAATTAATTAAATAAATTGAGAAAGGCATTAAAAGAAATGAATTAGGAGTGAACACTTTACTTTCTAGTGTTCTTCTGATATGTGTGATAAGTGAGTAAAGTTGGTTTTGTCCAATTATTTGTTTGCAACATAAGTTAATAAATATTTCCTTGCATTATGTCTTTCGGGACAGTTCTTGGGACTTTACAAAGTTCCCCATGATATTTTGGTTTGCTTGGAAAGTGGTGAATACAAAAGTTGTAGATAAATTATGTATCAAGCTCCTATAAAAATTTGGTGGCATTTGTCCTAGTAGTTTATGAGCTACAGTCATTCAAAGTTAGATCATAGTTTTGCTTGCCTCTGTCTTGTTTGGACCTGATTATGTAATTCTGTAAATTCGACCTGATAAAGGTTGGAATCATGCCTTGAGGTTTGAAAATGAATTGTAGCCAATTTCATAAACTTTCCAAATTGTCTTGTTTCCTATCATTTCGATTTGTATATCTCTGGTTATGATCAGTTTACTATACCGCTATATAAGTTCCCGTTTCGCTGAATTTCGAATGATTGTGTGTGTGCTTAGTTGCGATGTTCTTGTTGATTGTTTAGGTGCTAGCCTAACTTGAGAACATGCTTAGGTGCAGGTGCTAGGTCCTTAACTGAAGATGAGCAATTGTACATTAGATTGTATAAACTTGGTAAGTTAAAGTGATTTGAATAGAGCTTAAGTCGGAAAATACGGACTGCAGTAAGCATGTGCATTCCCCGAGCATTTCTAAATTCGTTCATGTGCATCCATGATATTTATCTTGCACATACATGCAATAGGTGTGCTAGAGGGAGTGATGCTTCTGGAGTTCGAGGGAGCAAGCCAGGAGGAGGAGCCCGAGGTGCAGGCAATCAACAAAGCAGCCGCCGAGGAGAAGTTGCCCGAGTGCCCTGACCACCGCCTTCCTCTTTCCTAAAAGGCAAGCCCCGGAGCATATTAAGTCTCCTATGTTTTTACAAATATCTTGAGTATCTCTTATTGTTGATGATGCATTAAGTATAGGAATTGGTTGGAACCAATTGTTACATTATATATCTATCCTTGTCCAGGTATCGCACTTGAATCATATTTAAGTTTAGGAACGGGTTAAATGCTTAGCCATGCTTAGTGCGGTAGAAGTCAGGTGATTTCCTGTCACCTGCGAGCTTTAGGATGAGGTGGATCATGGTTGGCTATATTTGCTATCGTGGAAAAGAACCATGTTAATAATGAATTAAGACCGGGCGGAGTCTTGTGTAGGTTTGGACATAGTGGCTCCGTCTATGTCGTTTACGGATCGATACGTTGTACGTCCTCATGTCATGTTGAACGTAGCCTAACACTTAGATGGCCGGATAACTCGTTCCGACCACGAAGCCTAGTAGCTCGACTCAGGCTAGGGACACGAGCAGTGGCGCTCATTCTGGAGGTAGTAAGGATGTGTGGAGAGCCATTGGCATAAGCCCAAGCCGGGTTAGAGTCCTGATCAACCTTGGCAGAGTGGTTCTCTGAGAATGCCGATCTGTTTCGGACTCGCGACTCTGGAGTTTTGACAAAGGTGACTTGTTTGCGACCCTGACGGGGGAAGTAGGGTTTGTGTTTAGGAATACCCCTCCAGCTAGATAGGAATCGATTCGAATCGTCGTCTCTCTCAGATAGTGAGAACTTGACTGAGCAGCGGCAATGTAGATTCAATTAATTTAACGATATGGTTAATTGGATGATGATGATAATGTTGCCATGATTTATAGCTGCTATGGTTATTAATGTTTGCATCTTAATCAAATGATTGCTTAGTACAGGCGCTAATATAGATGATAGGTTAATGGCTAAAAGTCACTGCTAGTTCAGATTAAGAGTTGATCATTATTACTTATGCTTTTCCGCAAAAAGAAAGTGTTAGCCAGATCCACTAAATTAAGCTTTGCATGATCCTTGGTGTCTTTTGTTTTGGTTTCCGACGGGTAAGTCTGGCTGAGTACATTCTCGTACTCAGGGTTTTTTCACTCTTGTTGCAGATGACCTTCTATATCAGGGCTTCTGTAAGTATTGTCTCCACCCGGTGGGTGACGAAGACTAGATCACGGGCATGATCTCTGTTTTTCTTATCCGAATGCTTTTGTGGGTTGTGATAAGCAAACTGGTACTTGTATTTGAACTTGGGTGTGTAAGTTAAACTATTTGCTTCCGCTACTTTACAAGACTTGTTTTGTAATAATGATGACTCTGAGATGTTGTAATCTATTTGCAAACTGTCTGTGAAATGTTGTAACGTATGATGTGTTATGTTGAATTACTGTGATCTTGGTTGTATGCAAGTTGGTTTGAAATCCTTCGTGGTTTCAGTTGACTACCGGGTTTATATGGGCTCAAGTGCGAGAATTTGATCGTTCCGGTGTTTGTTTTTGTACTTATGCTCTTATAAATTGGTCGGTTCTGTGATAAAAGCCCTTCTAGAATAATTCCTATAACTGCTTCTTCATTTCTACAAGTTTTTTAGGAGCCATGCGGTAGGGACGCCGTGAAATAGGAGTAGTGCTAGGTTCTAACTCAATAGTACACTCCACATCCATATCTGGTGGCAACCCAGGTAGATCTTTAGAAAAGACATCTGGAAACTCATAGACCACTGGAATAGAAGCAAGATCAAGAGAAGCTTCAACATGAGCAACAACTGGTAAGGCTGGATCTAAGGGCATAAGGAGAGACATCCTATCCTTGGAAGAAGGAAATTGTAATTCAACAACTCTATGCTTAAGGTCCAAGACTACCCCATAAACTCACAACCAGTTCATGCCCAGAATTGCATTTATGCCATGCCCAGAATTGCATTAATGCCTTGCCCAGGCAACACCATGAACTGGAGGTAGTAAGTGTGAGTGGCTAGCACTAATCTGACTGTGTCCATCCGAGTATTAACGCACAACTGAGCACCTAGAGTACTGATTCTATAGGCAATAGGAATAGCCATAAGAGATATAGTGTGCCTATGTGCAAACCCATGCTCATGAATGAATGTGATGCACCAAAATCAAACAACACATATGCTGGGTGGGAATCAATGGTAAACATACCAGCCATCACAGGTTCATTCTGCAAAATCTCCTCAGCCTTAGTGAACTTGACTTGTCCAAAGCGGCTTACGGGCACCTTCTTCTTGATAATCGTCCTCTTGACCAGACGACAGTTGGCTGAAGGCTAGGAAGGCTACGCAGGCTGGTTCTATGGACACTCCCGAGCATAGTGGCCCTCCTTGCCACACTTGAAACAAGCACCAGACTTGTTCCCCTATCCCTAACGAGGCAGAACCTGCTGTCCCTGAGGCTGTTGTTGCACCTGCTGAGTAGGTGGACGATACTGGGTGGGAGGTGTCTAGTAAGCCTGCTGAGACTGATGGGACGACTATCCACCCAGAGAGTGATAGGACATTCTCCTAACAACCTGCACCTTCTGAGCTTGTGGGTGACTAGAAGATCCAGTGATCACCCGCTTGCTCTTCCACTTCGCCTGAGAATCACGCTAAAGTCCCTCCATAGCAATGGCTGCATTCATCAAAGCACCAAAAGTCTGATATCCCCCAGTGTATAGCTCCTTTTGAAAGATGTAAGAGAGACCATGGTAGAAATGGTCCCTCTTCTTCTCATCAGTGTCTACATGGGTCCAGCATACTGTGCAAGATGGTTGAACTTGTTCACATAATCCATCACAGTCGTACTCCCTTGCTTCAGATCTAGGAACTCAGTCAACTTCCTGTTCAGCAACCCAACGGGAATATAGTACTCACGGAAAGCAGTGATAAACTCTTGTCAAGTCACATGATGGTCCGTCGGCTACATGGCACTGAAAGTATGACACCATGCACTGGCAGACCCCAAAAGTTGTAGTGCGGCAAAGTGCACCTTCTGCTCTTTAGTCATAGTGAGCAGCTGAAACATTTGCTCCAGAATATGAAGCCAATGCTTCGCATCCAGAGGCTCAGCAGTTGGCGTGAACATGGGTGGGTGTGTCTTCATGAAGTCCTGGTAGGAACAGGGCCCTACGGAAGCGCGGGCACCACCCCCGTTCCCGCCATTGCCATCGGGGCCTCCATGGGCGAAGCCACCAATAGCCTAGGCAAGCATCTCCAAGGCATGGGATGACTTGCGCCGAGCAGCCAGCATCTCCGCCATCATCTCCACATGGGTCATCAAAGGTGGTGGTGGCGGAGGAGGAGCCAGAAGTGGGGCCTCCTGGCTGTCCCCCTTGGTGTTGCCATTGTCCTCACCACGACCGTTATCACCCTAGTCTGCCCCAGCGTTGGTACTCCCCCGACCAGACCTCAGGTTCATCTATAAATAGATAAGAACCAACCATTAGGGACAATCCCTCTATATTAGGAACAAGAGACTTAGAGAAATGATAAGGTTTTTATTAAAGCATTCTTTTAGGTTATCCTATCAATTCACTAATCCAAATTATACATGTGGAGGAGTTTAGTTTAAGCAAGATTCTCTTTTCATGATGCATGCATCGGCCTACCCGTTCACTCAAGCCATGGTGATTCGTGGACCAATGTATCCCAGCTAGGTACCCCGAAACACATGCCCCGCTTGTACCCCAGGCAAAAGCAAGACCAACCCACCACTCTCCTATCAAGGGGTCCATGTCCTTGTTGAAACTTGGACTCAAAGCCCCCACTCCTAAGTCCTAGAATTAGTGTGGTGCTTAGACCTCCACCATCCCCGCCTCCAATCAGTCGGTTCGGAAAGAGCCGGAACCCATGACAAGAGAGCAACGAGTCTTCCCGATCCTAAGCAAGTATGTGCTCAGGATAATAAGTCTATGACCCGACTACCATCCACAGCAACGGACAGTCCTTAATCGACATGAATAGGAAAAAAGTGTAACCAAGCTAAGCCCCATTGGCCATGGGACATAACCTGTTACACCCACCAATACCCATACCATACCCCTGCCCTGTCTCCATTTTTTCTTTCATCATTTTATCATGAGTGTAATAATAATAATCACCTATTGTGAGTAACGGTAGGTTACTCACCCTACCGATAGCCTAGGCATAGCAGCTACTTGACCTATGCTAGTAAGACTCATAGGTAGGTTTATCTATGCATGTAGTTTCAATATAAATCATGTAACCTAAATGCACATCACATATATATATATATATATATATATATATATATATATATATATATATATATACAGTGATTATTCAAAATAAGGGTTATGCACCGGGGCTTGCCTTTGGCAGGTGGATTGTCAGCTATGTCAGTCGTCAGTGGCTGTGGGGCTTCCTCCTATACGAGGACCTCCTCCTCGTACTCCTCGATCACGTCCTCGTACTCCTGCTCTCCGGCGGTCACGAACTCCACTAACTCGTTCTCTACATGCATGCAATGATGATGCAACACTTAGTATTTTAGCAACAGCAACTCTTAAAATAAGAATACACATGCTAAGCTACTAAGCTAGCTCTAATGACTAAGATACTAAGCTAATCATTATCTCTACCAAATATATTTTAAGCTCACCCTACAAGTGCTTAACTTTTATAAACCAATATCATGCCATTATTCCTTTAGCCTTAATGGGTATTTAGCTACCTATTAAGTAGTCTATTCTAGGGCGATAAAAATTACAGTGAGCACATAATAAAACAATGAAGCAACTATAAAATTTTTAGGGTTTTTGCTATCACCAATCTACCACAAAATTCCTACAATTATTAATCGAAATAATACTAAGCATCTCAACTATTTTAATGCTCCTTAGCAACCACACAGATATGTATGAACTAACTATACTAACAGGTAGACAATGTTTTTGGGAACCTAACAAAATTAGTTTCACAATTTTTGGATATCTACATTATTGTATATTAATTATCAAAGTTCATCTTAGAATTAAAATGAAAAGGTATTTCTATTTTCCACGAAAAAGATAAACCGATTTCGGCCCAACGCGGCCCACGCACAGAGGCAGCCCACGGCGGGGAGCCCACGCGCACTGGCACTCTTGCAAAAATGCCCTCGCGTTATCAGACAATAGCGCGAACACTACACGTACTATTTCTATAGACAACGACTTTGCAATGGAGCCCTCGTATCTTTTCACCTTCGCATCGGAGAGGTCCCCAAGACGCCATGCGCTCGTCGACGTGGCGGACGGTGGCACAAGGCAGTACACTGGCCACTCGAGGCTTGCACTGACCCAACTAACGAGCCGAACCACATCTACGACCCTAACGCCTACCCTAAGCGGCGAAACAGAGGAACAGGGCACACTGGAGTGGGTTGCCACCGCGCGTGGTCGACCACGACGGCGTTGCGGTCATCCCGATGAGCTACAGCGCTAACAGGATGGTAGAGATAGGGGATAAGCACTAGGGGCACACTGTGAAACCGTCCAAAGTGGTGGTTCGGCCGGCGATTACCTGAGCAGGGCTGGCCGCATGTGCGCGATGACCACAGCAACGAGCCACGGCGGACACGGCCGCGTCAGCGGCGGTAGGGAGGCGGTAGCGCTCCCACTGGCGTGTGCACGGTGGAGAGGGAGCCAAGGCGAGCTAGTGGTGCAGAGGAATTTACGCGGGGTGAAGTGGTGGAGGCTGGCCATGGCGCGGGCGGTGATGGGTCTTAACGGCGCGGTGGCGGTGCGAAGCTCCAAAATTGAGGCTCGGCTAAGCCGCAATCAAAGCGGGGTGGGGGCGGCTGGAGAGGGGACATGAGGGCGGAGGCGTGGACATGAGGGATTGATGAGAGGTGACCCCTCGCAGCTACGGCGCCGGTGCGATTCGACCGCGGCAGGGAGACGAGAACAGAGAGAGAACAAGGGAGCGGTGGGGGAGGGGCAGCCAGCGACTCGGCAAGGGCGTGCCTTGGCGGGACACGGTTGGTGCGACCGGCGTAGCCCACGGCCAGGCACTAGCCGACAAACATGCACGCTCACGACCGATGTGGCCCGTGCGCCGTAGTACCATTAATGGCAAGGCGATAGCGACACGGCCACGTGCGCGGAGCGTCAAGGCGAGCCAGCAGTGCAGCGTAGATACAAGCGCGCAGCATGGTGATGCGACGGTGGTGGCAGCGGCATCGTCGCGGCGCGGCGCGGAGACAGCAGCAGCAGTAGCACCAGCGGCAGCCACAGTGGCAGGGGAGGTCGAGCGTAGAGCGGACCGATGGCCTAGCAGTGCGCCCAGAGCGGCCAAGCCGCAGCAAGGCCATGGCGGCCACGGCCAGTCGGTGCGTGGCCACGCGCACGCACGGCACAACCGCGCAGCGATGTGGGTCGGCTACGCGTGGTGACCACACACACGACGCCAGACAGCACAAAGTTGTGACGTGCACGAATTTTAAAGCGCTGATCACGACCAAATCGTTGCTCCTAAACTTAAACTGGCATCACTACACTCAAGATGGCATATGGAACTACTTAATCGAATCATATCACTACACCACTCCTTAACCCTATCTCTCCAAATAAATTGCTAAACATAGTAGCGTCTAGTTGTCCACAGACTTAGAAATTTTCTAAGCGTTTGAGCTAATCTTAATTTCCTATTGCATTTCTAAGCTACTGAAAATATTACTTAGCAATATTCTTTTTCAACAGCAAGTATTTCATTGTTATTTGCAAAGTTTGCACTTCCAACTTTATTTAAGTATCACATATATATTCTATAGTATTTTTGCTTAATAAAAAATGGTTTTAAACCCTACTTAATATGCATAAACCATCCAACCAACTTTCGTTTAGCATTTTTATTGATCATTTTGAGTTACAAAAATCGATCTACACCCTTCACCACATGCATTAACACACAAGTATGATGCTCATGACATGTTTTAGTAGATGATTAATGGGATAACACCGAGGGTGTTACAGGATCCCATTTCGATCACCAGACACTCCATTCCATCGGCCTCTGCTTTGCACAGAGAGCAGGGCAACCCGGAGAGGGGCACCGAGGGCCTCTCCTCCATCTCATCCCATACTCTTCCTCCTCTCTTACGAGTGGGGAGGCACCACCGGCGGTGAGACAATATTAGGATTAGCACCGAGCTAACCCGCTACAAAAATCTTCTTCCTTTACGCTTTGCTGTAACCCCTCGATTTTGGATGCTCTTGAGTATAAGGATCATCAGCTGCTGGATGTAGGGACCGAATTGGCCCGAACCAGGATAAACCATTGCATATCTCCTGTGTGATTCTTGTGTTCCTGAGTCCACCCGAGCCACCGGAGACCCTTACTCTGACACTTACTCGAACAACATGTTTACCGCGGTTTCGACCCCGCGACAGCTGGTGCGCCAGATAGGGAACAACGTCAAGTACGATTATGACTCTACGGTGGCTGGAGTCACCCGCCTCGTCGCCGGAGCGAGCGGCACAACCCCAGGCGGCGTCCGCTTCCCGGCCGAGTCCCCCGTCACGACCGGGGCGTTCCCCGACACAGAGGCCCGGCACGCAGGAAGGCCCGCCTGGCGAAGGGATCGACGCGCTAAACAGTAAAGTCACAACGTCAGCTTCGATGAGTTGTGTCTAGGGATGAAAACGGTACGGATATTTTTCGACCGTATTCGAAACCGAATCTGTTTAGAGGGGTTGAGATCTGTCCGTATCTGAGTCCGGATATCCAACATCCGATACCGTATCCGTATCCGAATACTCAAATCGCATATTTATGATGTCGATATCCAATCGTATCCTATCCGACATAGTTGACACTATCCGTATTCGAATCCGAATCCAGACAGAAATATAAAAACAAATGTAATATCGGTGATATCCGTCCGTATCTCATCCGTTTTCATCCCTAGTTGTGTCTGTACAACAGCAGCGCCTTCCACAACCTCACCTTCTTCTTCGGCTGCCACCTAGGCGATTCCATGACGCATACAAAATCAAATGCGTGGATTTCAAGAGTCCGCCAGATGCTGGCCCAGGAGACTCCTTTCTGGTCATGACTGATGAGCATGACAGGTATCTGGAGCAAGAATTGGCAAAGGAACTGTAGCATGATTGTCACCATGCCAGCGAGAGGCGATGTTCTGATAGCAGCAAGTAACCCGAAAAAACTTCACAAGCGGCGGATACGGAGACGTGCTTAAGCGTGGGTTCGAGTTGGAATGGAGCCGTATCACAGAGGATGGGTGTCACCTGTGCGAGGAGTCGAACGGGCAATGCGCCTATAGCCAGAACTGGGTATTCCCGGGCGGCTTGTGCCACGGAGGGAAGGCGGGCAACCCGTACTGCAAACACATCGCATCAAGTAAGCCCTTAAACCTACTGAAAGATTTATTTCCGTCTAAAAACAAATTCTGCTCCGTCTGCACAGCCAACCATTTCACTCGGCGATTCCAGTATTCCACGCCTGTGTGTCTTTCTATTGAGGCTTCGCTTCAAACTAAAATGAGTTTCATGATTTGGTTTCCTATTCACAAACAAAAAACGAAGAACTCAAAGCTCTTAAATTTTCAGAAGAATCGAAGACAATGAGCACGTTGGTTTTGCATAGGCCACCATGAATTGACTAAAATTAGGCTCTCATCACCAGCACATTACGAATCCACTACTTAGTCAAGCTTTCATCATTTCGCCAATCAAGTGACCTGGCACTGAGAACATCTTATCAACCGCCAATCAAGTAGACTCTCACGACTGCCAGGAACCTCAATTATGAAGGAAATTATTCTCAATGACCATACAAACGTTTTCAAGGTAATGAAGCAAAACTTGTCGGCCCACCTGTCTCACTAAGTACTCCCTCCATCCAAAAAAATAAAATAAAAATCTCGCTTCCTCGTATGAGTCAAACAATTCCAATTTTAACAAAAAATATATTAAATATTATTTATGATACGTAATAAGTATCACTAAATTAATCATGAAATATATAAACCTATTTGAACATACAATTCCTCGTATTTGTGCTTTGTGTTTCTGTTTGACGTAATCTTGCTCAAATCTAACATTGTCTTTTGTTCGTTGGCTACAGGATCAAAAGGGAAAGCAACAATTATTGCTGGTAAGCACTTCGCAGCCTATAGCCAGTACCCATCTTCATGAATTTAGTCTAAAAAGAGCAGAAGAAAAGCATATAATGAATTATTGGCATGTCATGTTTGAAAATCCATAATTCTCAAAAATATGACAACAATGTAGATAAATTTCATCCTCCCTTTGGGCAATAATCTGTTGAGTTTCTTCACTGACTATTGGTGCATTTTTCTTGGCAAATTGAATTTTTAGAATGCTTTGTAGTTGAATTCGCTTGTGATGCTTTTGTGATGCAGGTATTGTTGCAGGCATGTTATTCATGTGTCTAGTAATTCTCTTATTCTTCTCGGCCACCGAATCTATTATCAACAGCAACTCGACCACCACCATAGATGAGCTTGGGGCGGTTTGGGATCTACCAGGCCTACCCACTTCTCTTCCAATGTTGGTGACTGCAAGTGGGGCTACAAAACAGTCAAGAGGGATGAAACATTTTGGAAGGAGGGATGGATCTAGCCGATGGCAGGCCGAAGAGGCGCTAGTGAGGATGGATCTGCCACTTTCTCTTCCAACACCGACAAGCGCGTAGGAGGCCGCTAACCTCGTCGCCTCATCCAGCGTGCAGCTGAAGACAACCACTTTGAACCAATGGAGTTTGAAGACAAGGGCAAAATAAAAGTCGTTTCCCCCACGTTTATCTCTACAAGTACGAGAAATTAATAAAATAATCAGCGGCATGCGTTTTCAAAAAAAAAACACACACACTTTCATAATGGTACTAGACAATTTTTTGAGTTGACAGTGCGCCCATCTGCAAATACCATATTTCTCCGATGTCCCTCAACAAAATTTTCTTTTTTTACTAAAGATGGACATGAAAAAACAGCTTGTCCCAGCTCCTTTCTCGCTCTCATGAGCCCCATCATGATCATGGTCAGATTTGCTCTCACGGACACAGACATGGGTTGCCGATGTGCACAGGCGTGGCCGCCGGGGCACGCGAACGTGGTGAGCTTTCGGGGTGGGGGCACAGGGCTTAGGGCCTGGAGCATAGGAGCATCGGGAGAGGCGTGGGGAAGAAAGAGAGGTTGTGTGGAAGAAAGACGAGAAAAAATAAATGAGGAGAAGAAAAGATAAGGGCATTATGATCATTTCATTTTTTATGAGGAATTGTTTTGCCAAATATTTTATCAAAACAGCTTCAACTTTATTAGTGGAGCTATCTTGCAGCGGAACAAAAAAAACTACTCCGCCTGTGAAGTACTCCCTCTGTCCTATAATATAGTGCATTCAAGGAATTTAAAGACAAATTAAGAGAGAACATAAAAGACACATATACCCTCATTTTATTTTCTAATCAGACGCTGTCATTAACGTGATTAATAGTGATTGATCGATAAATGAAAAGTATTTAATGCAAAACTAGATTTTGTTCTCTAGAATACTTTATATTTGAGGATAAATTTTGACGCATATACCCTCATTTTATTTCCTAATCTGTCACTATCATCAACGTGATTAATGGTGATTAAATGGAAAGTATTTAATGCAAAACTAGATTTTGTTCTCTAGAATACCTTATATTTGAGGATAAATTTTAAATACTAGAATGCACTGTATTACAGGACGAAGGGAGTAGAGCTGTGCTAAATAGGCCTCGACACTCCCTCTGGGATCATCAATTGGATCTGGGGAAAATGGCACAATTCGGGACTGGCCGTAGTTTGGTTCGTCAAGTCTAACCCGTTGGGCCATAAAAAAAGCCAACCTGTCGTATACTATGGGCAGGCTTATGCCAAAATTTAAAGCCTAAACCAGGCATGAACTAAATTTGGCTCAGATTGTTACATGTATGTAAATTTAGTTGGGTTACGTTGCCTACTCCTGGCGTATTTGGTTTAGTGCCGAAGCTAGCAATCAAATTTAGGGCCCATTTGAATACTAAAGTTGGGTTGTAGTTACGGCTAAAAAATAGCTAAAATTTATTTGATTAGCTAGCTAGTTGGCTAATAGTTAAAGATTTGTTAAAAAATTACTCACCTATTAACTTTCCTGTTGAGACATATTTGAGCTAATTTTATTTTCTAGCTAGCTAGCAATTAGCCTAAATAGGCTCTTAATCTGAAGCCCATGCATCCGGGTGAGGTTGTTCTGTGGACAATGAAGGCTTGACTCGAAGGAGGAGCTAGCATAGCTGATAGCTGTGCCAATGAAGTCACGGTGCGATCGGTAGACCTGACTAGCAGAGAGGTGACTCTGTCCATCCCGGTCCCGGGTGAACGTAGTTTCGTGGAAAGGGCGAGGATATCCTACTAGTCGAGTAGACAAACAATAGAAAAGTGTGCAAACACGGAAACACCTACCGCACAAGCGCTGTCATTTTAAAAGTCGCTGGTGGCATTACGAATCATGAAGACCACTACATCTTTTCCGGTTTCTCAATTTGACTCAGTCTTGCTATATAGTGTGTGCCAGTAAGACAGAAGGCACCTTTATCTACTTTGTCATGGTTTTTAATGTGAAAACATAGACCTCTTAGGTGGAACAGTTTTTTCTTACAAATTGATATCACGAAATTAGGTTCTGGATAATAACCATCACTAACAACAGAGATTAGAGCCAGTGTTAACCAGCATATTACGATTTGTTCAGATGAAAGCAATTGTGTGACGTTAAGAGTCTATTTGAGAGAACCCGTAGAGCAATTTACAATTATATGACGTTAAGAGTCTATTTGAGAGAACCCGTAGAGCAATTTACAATTATATGACGTTAAGAGTCTATTTGGCAGAACCCTTAGAGCAGTTTACAGCTAAATTGATCTGACCAACACCAAATCGGGTTAGGCTGAGAAAAATGATTAGATCGAAATGGTTGGTCCAAAATTCGACCCAATGCACCGACGGGTTGGGTCGGGCTACTTCTTAGAGTTTTTCTACTTTGGGTTGAGCCATGTGTCGAAAATCATGGCTTGACACACTAGCTGATTAGGTTTTTTTTGAACAGGAGGTGTGAAGTGGTTTTTCGAAATCAATAAAAAAAGTTGTAAGCTGGAAAATGAATTGCTCCTGATTCATGTTTTTCCTCCACGGAATTTATCCAAAAAAAAACTACTCACACACTTTCGGACAGATAATTGTTTCTCTCCGAAAGCTCCTAGGAAACCCAATTTGCAGCGCCGGTTCATCAATTAACAAAATGTGATTCTTGAAAAGGAATAGAAAAAACATCGTGAGCGAAGACTTTCATTATATACTGCTATATCCCTTTGATTGGCATACGGTCCAAATGGAAGTCAACTAAAATCATACTCCGTACCGAGCAGTAGTAGGGCCATGTTTAGTTGCCTGAATTTGGCGCCGCCAAAAACACCGTAGCAAATTGTAGCTACACTGTAGCATTTCATTTGTATTTGATAATAATTGTACAATCGTTGACTAATTAGGCTCAAAATGTTCGTCTCGCAGAGTACAATCAAACTGTGCAATTAGTTTTTGATTTCGTCAACATTTAGTACTCCATTCATATACCACAAATTTGATGTGACGAAAAATCTTCTTTTTACATAGTGTCAAAGTTGGGAATTTAGGGTGAACTAAACGTGGCCTAGGTTAAGATCGTATCTTGCCTGACTGGACCAACAAGCCTAGGGAGGACGTAGCAGGCAGCCCACGATCAGTGATCAAACGGCTTGGCACGGACCGGGAAGACCGCCAAGTCCACGGCCAAGTCTCAATCCGTGTTATCTCCTGCCCCACCTCCGGGCCCACCAGCAATCAACCTTCGCCGAAACCCGGTCAAGTCCATGGCACCTATAAACGGCGGCGGCCGCAAGTCACAAGCAACTGCGTGCCCAGTTGGAGCTAACAAAACAGCCAGATGAGCGCGAACCCACCTCGTCTTCTCGCCACCATGGCTGCTCACCTACCAGTACCACGTCTCCCCGTCCTCCTCTTCGTCTTCCTCGCCGTCCATGTCCATGTCCCTGCTTCCCATGCCATCTCTCCGTCGCTCCCGACCACCTATGACGGTTCGATTTGCTCGGAGTCGATCAACTGCGGCGGCGTCAATATCAGCTATCCCTTCTACCTCGCCGACGTGACCATAGAGACCGCCGATTACGGATACAGCTACTCCTGCGGCTACACCGACCTGAAGATTTTCTGCCAAGCCGAAAGGCCGACCGGGATCCCGGTCCCGGTCATCAGTCTCGGCGGCGAGAACTACTTCATCCAGAAGATCTTCTACGACAATCACACCATCATTCTGGCGGACAGCGACGTGTTCGTCGGCGGCAGCTGCCCTGCAGTCAGCCACAACGTCAGCTTCAACGAGACATGGCTGTACAACAGCAGCGCCTTCCACAACCTCACCTTCTTCTTCGGCTGCCACCTAGGCGATTCCATGACGCTTGACTTGGACGCATACAAAATCAAATGCGCGGATTTCAAGAGTCCGCCAGATGCTGGCCCAGGAGACTCCTTCGTGGTCATGACTGATGAGCATGAGCATGACTGGTATCCGGAGCAAGAATTGGCGATGAACTGCAACATGATTGTCACCGTGCCAGTGAACCACGATGTTCTGATGGCACCAAGTAACCAGCAATACCTCAGAAGCGGCGGGTATGGAGACGTGCTCAGGCGTGGGTTCGAGTTGGAATGGGAACGTCTCACAGCGTATGGGTGTCACCTGTGCGAGGAGTCGAACGGGCGATGCGCCTATAGCCAGCACAGGGACTTCCTGGGCTGCTTGTGCCACGGAGGGAAGGTGGGCAACCCGGACTGCGAACACATCAGCACCGCAACTGCATCACGTAAGTCCTCCTGAACCAACCCTTTGTTTTTTGCAATCACCAGAGCAAGCACCGGTTCCGTCAGTAGCTTGCAACCTCGTAGCTAGCTGCTAGCCTCGCAATGTCCCGTGTGTGCGCGTCCCGCTGCTCCTTCTTGCCTCGTGCTGATGGTGAATGCTTTGACTTTGATCTAGTCTACACTTCGTCGGGGTTTGCCTGGGAAATTAATGCTTGGGTAGGTACAGAGCTGGAAATTCTGGCTCCTGCTTGCATCATTCGACAAGGATGTTTACAGCCTCGCGACCCTCGTTCTGCTTTTTGCACCAAATCCGTCCTTTTTCTCGTGAGCGAGATTCATCAGGCGGCCCGGCGGCCTGCCGTGTTCCACGAGCAGAGGCGGTATTGCCCCTGTTTCCGTGTGGAACAAGGACCACGATGCTAAACGGCAGACGCAGCCCCCGAATTTTTTACTTTTTAGTCTTTTTTTTTTGAAAGTTTTTTATAAATATGTCTCTGGAGAAAAGATTTCAGACCCTTAGCTCAGCGTCATCGATACTGGCGTCGAGCTAACACGTCTCGGCTCCAGCGTCTATGGCGCCGAGATCTTGGGCTCGACGCTGACGTGGCGCTGATTTGGCAGACAGCTCGGCGCCAGCGTCGCCGTAGACGCCGGCGCCGAGCTCTGGTCACCGGCTCATCACGCGCACTGCACGTTGCCTTTGGCAGCTCCCACGTTGCCGCACCAGAAAACTGACTGGCCAGTAGTGGCATGTACTAAAACCTGACGGTGACTACAGCGACATGGGAGTGCAGCGCAGCGCAGTGCAGCGCAGACAGCGACGTGAAGTGACAGGACGTTTGCCTGCGCTCTGGGTGCGCCTGCGACTCTGCACCAGTGCGTTGCTTTTAGCATCGCGTCTCAAACTCTGAGCTGCACAACGGAACGGGGCACCAAAGTATGATTGCTTTATCCGTCCAGGAGAAGAAAAGCTGAAAACGCAAACGTGTCGCGAGTACAACGTTTGAACGTGAACTCTGGTCCTGACAGCAATGCAAAGAGCCGGGGTTCTCCCTGAAACTCTGAAACAAAGAAGAAGAAAGGGCAAACGTACTCAGTTATACCAGTAGCAATTGAGTGTGCTCCCGCTGATCATGTCGATTATCGGCATGAGCCATGATGCATCACCAGAAGGTGTCGTACGAACGAAATGAAGCTAGGGGCCCTGAGAGTGTTCCATCGAAGAGATGCATCATGCTGGGGCCGCATGAATGCAGGAGCGGCAACAGTGATTCATCGAGCAGCCGTGGCGTTTGTACACACTGTGTCTATCGGGTTCACAAATCCAGGGTTCCTCGCGGACCGGCTTCCCCACAAAGGCTCGGCCCAAGCAGACAGCGCGCAACGCATGGGCCGGCCCAAGAGTCTAAACAGCAGGCCAGAAGGGCGATCCAATCACCGACCGGAAGGTCTGGCCAAGGAGAAGCAGCGTCCGTTTTCCGACTCCGGTCCACCTCTCTGACCGGAGCGCTCACTTCGGTCTCCAGCTGCCTCCGGACGGTCTCTCCGACCGGAAGGCCTAGCAAAACACTACCTCCGACTTTGACCCCACGTCTCCGACAGGGGGATACAAAGATCATGCTCACTGCTCTTCTCCGACTGGCGCAACCAGAGTCGACTAGGCCAACCGACCGGGGACGCCCGCTCGGAACAAGCCAGGGAACGAACGGAGAAAGCAAGGCAAGGCGCACAAGTCAAACCACGATACCAAGGACCGTACCCTATACACTTGTCGGAACAGTACTCTGCAACCGCCCTGACACAAACAGTGTTGTAGGCGCCGACATTTTCTCTATAGTATTGTGGGCACCATTAACTCCCATACGGTGAGGCCCCCCACATGTCTCTGGGCATCGACAGTGTTGTGGGTGCCAGAATTTACCGTGCCGAGTGAACATGGTGAAACTCCTCACATGCCTCTGGGCATCAACAGTATATGCAGGTACCAACATCTGCCATACCCGAAACAAGACGACGTAACCTCCCACATGCATCCGACACCCAACAGTGTGTAGGCGCCTACCCTCATCCTGTACCTGCCGGCGTGGACAACAAGGTTTAGAAGCATACGTACTTTCTTCCTCTCACTTGTAAGTCCGCCCCCTTCATCTATAAAAGGGGATGTGCTCTCTCCCAAGAGACTAAGTTGATTCAAGTTCATGCAAGTTAATCCAGATCGATCAAGTTCACTAGCTCACAACCATAGAACCACCAGGTTCGGACCTCAAGCGCTCGCTTGAACACTTAGCTCATAGCGGAGCTCTTATCGCTCTCGGCCCTTCCGACCGGAGCCGACCGGACCACTTGTACACCCATCTTTCTTCTTCTCGTTTGTAACCCCACTGCAAACTTCGAGCACCTGGGCTCAGGAATAAAGTCACCGACCGACTCAAACTGAACGTAGGGCACGTTGCCTGAACCAGTATAAACCCTGTGTCATTGAGTGCTAGGCCACCTCCGATCACAACGTACGGCAAAACTATAAATATTTACTTGTTTGTCACTTTCTGCAACGACAGTGTCCTTGGGTCATGTCGGACTGTTGTATTCTTACTCCGCTACTATATGTCAAAACGTACTCCTACGTGTGTAACACTGGCGCCAAGTATTCGAGAGAAAAAACACACAGTGCAAGTGCATTATATTTTGGGCTTTTAGTATACTGATACCAGTATGTATAGTGCAGGAGCGAGTAACACTGGCGATTAGTATACTGATACCAGTATATACTGATACCAGTATTAGTATAGCTGGCATTATATTTTGGGGGTTTTTTTCTCTCCCTCGTTGCTGGCATTATAAGTCAGATATACTGATATCAGTATTAGTATAGCTGGCATTATATTGTTCATCTGGTGCATTTTGGCGTGCGGCCGTGCCCGTGCGTGCATGAATGAGTTGCGAGGTTCGAGCAGGGGGACGTCGACGTGGCAGGCGCCGTCTGCTCATCAGCCCACAGCTGCGACGGCAGCGACCCTGCCTGCCCAATCCGTGGGCATGGACAGCAACCCCGCGCCAAAGACACAGACACCGCGGGGGTTGTGCCGGGAGGCTTCCATTCATTGCGTCTCCTTCTCTGGTGGCGTGGAGATGCAGCGCACTGCGTTCGTTCAACCACGTCGCTCTCGGTCTCGGGCGCACTGTTTGGTGTGTGCTTGGTTGCTTGCGAATGCAGCCTAACGCTTGGCAACAAAGGGCTGCACCTGCACCTGCATGCGGGGGAGCTAGCTGAGAAATGCACTGTATACACTGGTATCTCTCCGTTTGGCTTACCCAGAAACCGGCTTGTTCGGCTTCTTTTTTCAGCCGGAACAGTGTTTTTCTCTCACAACAATTCATCCAGAACAGTGTTTTTCAGCCAGTTTCAGCCAAAATTCAGCAAGCCAAACGGGGCATAAAATCCCAAAATATAATGCACCTGCACTGTGTTTTTTTCTCTCTCGAATACTTGGCGCCAGTGTTACACACGTAGGAGTATGTTTTGGCGTATAGTAGTGGAGTAAGAATACAACAGTCCGACATGACCCAAGGACACAGTGTGTACAAACGCCACGGTTGCTCGGTGAATCACGGTTGCCACTCGCTCCTGCATTATGCGACCCTAGCATGATGCGTCTCTTCAATGGAACACTCTCAGGGCCCCTAGCTTCATTTCGTTCGTACGACACCTTCTGGTGATGCATCATGGCTCACGCCGATAATCGACATGATCAGCGGGAGCACACTCAATTGCTACTAGTATAACCAAGTATGTTTGCCATTTCTTCTTCTTTGTTTCAGAGTTTCAGGGAGAACCCTGGCTCATTAGCATTGCTGTCAGGACCAGAGTTCATGTTCAAACATTGTACTCGCGACACGTTTGCGTTTTTAGCTTTTCTTCTCCTGGACAGATAAAGCAATCATACTTTGGTGCCCCGTGTAATAGAACCGACCAATTATACGAGATTAAGTAAGGAAATCTTCCGCCGAAGCAGGTAATTTAGCAAACTTAAGCCTGTATAACCTGGTAGTCCGTGAAACCACGAAGGATTTCAAACCAATTGACATACAAAGCAAGATCGTACAAGTTTAGCAGTCACCGTCACATGTTACATAAAGTTCGCAATGACAGTGGATACATCAGAGTTTAGAACATAAAGTTATTACAACCCAAGTTCAAACTGAAATTGCGGAAGCAAATAGTTTTAAAGCCACACACACACTTTTAGTTCTGATACAGTGCCAGTAGGTAGTCATCTCCAACAAAAGCATCAGATGAGAGATACGGAGTGACCATTGCCCTTGGTCCTAGTTGTCACCCATCGCCGGGTACAGGCAGTTAATGCAATAGCCGTAGTACATTTGACCATCTGCAACAACAATGGGAACAACGCCCTGAGTACGAAAAGGTACTCAGCTAGACTTACCCGTCTTAAACCAAAATTAAGCGACACCAAGGGTTATGCAAGGCTTTCTTTAGTGGGCTAGCTGACTGGTTTGCGAAAAGCATAAGTTATCATGAAGAAACCATTTTAAGTACTTTGCATCATCTTTATTATGACCTATCCATCTAGGTAAGCACCTGTACTATAGCAATCAATTGATTAACCAATAGCATCCAGTTACCAACTTAGATTTAGCATATCCCATACTATCCAGATAACCATCAGTGTTCCATCATAATTACTACGGTGCTGTAGCTAGAGTCAAGTGCTCACTATCCAGGAGCGATGGCGATTCGAATTGATTCCTAACCAGCTGGTGATTTATTCCTCACACAAACCACACTCACCGATCAAGTGAGCTACAGATCACCAATGACACTTTCCAAGTAGCCGTGGGATAACAGTCATGGACCGCACTACCCAGGGACCGCCCGACAGCCAGGACGCATCTTGGGCTTACTCTTCGCGTCCCCGTCATACCCCCTTCAACACCAGTCTACCAATCCGAGTTTATCCCGGCTCGAAATAGTGTCACTAGCTTCGCGGTCGAAAGGTACTTTATTCGGCCAGCTAAATGTGAGGCATGCGTTCAACATGACAAGAGGGACGAGCAACGATCGGTCCTTAATCGACACAGATGGAAACTAACAGCACCCCAGAACCCTATCTGGTTGCCTCCAACTTTTCCCGTTCGGTCTCCAATTATCCATCACACATGGTTAATTCCAGGATATCATTCTTTCCATAGCTAAATTCTTCCAGTAACCACCTATAAATGTAGATGACCGGAAATCACCGATCGCTACCGGTCTAAGCAAGGCTAAGCAGTTATTCGACCCCGACCTAACAGGGTAAAAAGGTAATAAGGTAGGCAAGGATAGTAATAAATGCATCAACGGTTTCAATCAACTCCTACAACATAATGCAACAATATATAAACTTATATATAGAAAGAATTGCTTTTATAAAGTACGAGACTTAAAATGCTCCGGGGCTTGCCTCGTTCGAACGAACTAGGTTGATGATCCACGCACTCGGGCAAGTCCTCTCCTTGCTCCTCTTCCTCTGGCACCTCATGTGCCTAGACTTCTCGTGGATCTGTCCCGGTCTGCTCTTCCTGAACTGCTACTAGCAACTCCTCCTATGATCCTGTATGATGCAGATGCATAAGTGCTCATACATAGGTGCACTGAAGAGATGACATGTAGTGATCATGATGCATGGAATGTCGATGAACATGTTTAACTTTATTGAACATAGTAGAAGTAAAGTTCTTCTACAAGGTAGCCAACATTATCCAAGAACATATACTACTGTACTACTACTACAACCACTGTACTAAACATGCCAAGTCACCACAGCAAGCTAAGATGCTTCAAAGATACACCAAAGCAAACATTATCAACTAAACATGCATTAAAGAAGATTATTTTATTTCATTTTAAACTAGGGCTACAACAGCAACATATATTTCTGGTGCTCATAAAAATCTGAGAAAATTACAGTAGCATAGTACTACTCTATGTAGATTACCATAAAATTTTCATGGCATTTGGATAAGTAAAATAGCCTACACAAAAATAACAAGCTATGTCATAATTATGAGCATGAAAATACTTTGTACTATGAAAAGTGTCAAACAACAGATTTGGTATTTTTCCTATGTTCTACACAGTAAACAATAACTGCACAAAAATTATCATACACATGTTTTATACAATTTTTGCTCTCTATCAAAAATAACAAAAATCATCAATTAAAGACACTTGAACTACACATCAGTATTTCTATACAGAACATGCATGACATATATTTTTCCTACAAAGTACATCACTAAAGAAGATTAACAAAACTGGAACCATATTTTTCTGATGTATATTCTATTTACTAGACATTTTCTAAGAAATCAGCATTTATTCAATTTAAATAAAGCTACACAGAAAAGTATCACAGATTTGACATGCCATATTTTTAACAAATAGATTTAGTCACAAGAAACCTAGCAAAATTTGTTTCAACAAATTTGGAGCTAATTTGAGCAAGTTAAAAATTTCCAAAGCATTTAAACAAAATATGTAAATTATTTCTTTTATTCTTTTCTGAAAATCCCGGTTCAAAATGCTAGATCCACCCGGCTCAAACACACACACACACACACACAGAGCAACAGACAGGTGGGACCCCGAGGGTCAACTGACCCCACCGGTCAGTCAAACCCGAGCAGGGCTCGCGGTTAACCGGTGAGATCTCGCCGTCGGCGAGGTTGCCGGTGACGAGGTCACCACCATCATGACCACCGTGCCAAGGCAGACACGGCAGTGCAACGGGCGTGGCCAGAGGTGCACGGAGGCGACCTTGCTGGCGTGCATGGCAGCACGGCGGCTTGGCTCTCCGGCGGGAGCGCGTCTCCGGCCATGGGGTGGCGCGGGGAGCGGCGTGGGAGCTTCACCGAGCTCGAGCGGTGCTCGTGCGCGTGGAAAGAGAGCGAGAAGGAGGATGGAGGGGCGAGGTCCACGTAGCGGAGTTCTCCGACGAGGAGGAGCTCACGCCGATGAGCGATTCACGGCCGAGGAAGGCTTACCAAGGCGAACTGAGGTGAGCACGGGGTGCGCGAGGTGGAGGCGAAGCTGCTGGCAAGATGGAGCGGTCGACGGCGAGCGGTGGTGGCCGGGCGAGCTAATTCCGGTGAGGCGCGGCGCGCGGTGGCGGAGGCGAGCGCGTGCGCAGGAGCTGCTGCTACGCTGCGGCTGGCGGAGTGGAGAGGCAGGTGGGGAGCGCGGCGCGGTCGGGCAGGTGAAGGCGAGCGCGTGGAGGGTGGGGCAGGCCGGCGGTGACGCGCGGCGAACTCGCCGGCGCATGGCCGCCACACGTCGGTCGCGCTCTGGCGCCGGTCGGGACGCGGTGCGGGCGAGCGAGCGAGCCAGCGCGGAGGCAGGCCGGGCCGGCCTGTGCGGCTGGGCCGAAAAGGAGGCGGCGGCCCATTAAGGTAAAACCGATTTTTTTTCAATTTCTTTTCTCTCCCAAATTCATTCAAATAAAATTTTGAACCTTTTTAAAGCAATTTCAAAAGTTGGACCCAAAATAAAAGTTGTTCAAAAATTTATTCTCTACAACTTTGTCAAAAGGAGCTAGGGCTAATTCCCACTAGATTTTGAATTACAAAATTAAGGTCAAATTAATTTCAAAACCGTATTTTGGAAGATTATTTTTCAAAAGCAAAATTTGGAAAATTTTGAATACCAACGTTACTCAAAAATGCATGTGAAACATTTCTAAGTCATTTGTACTCTCAAACAAGCATGTTAAACATCATTACAAGCACAAACACGACCCAGGTTCATTTAAACAGTAATGCAACATACATGTTTCACGAGCCTGTTTCATATGTTTCAAAGCACTGTTTTAGTTATTATTTAACATGATTATGCATGTATGATTATGATGCTTGATGATGTATTATTTTCAGGATTTGCAGAATGTTAATGCATGCTTAACACCGAGGTGTTACACCCCGTTCCGTTGTGCAGCTCAGAGTTTGAGACGCAATGCTAAAAGCAATGCAATGGCGCAGAGTTGCAGGCACATCCAGAGCGCAGGCAAACGTTGTACTGCCACTTCACGTCGCTGTCTGCGCTGCAGTGCACTGCGCTGCGCTCCCACCTCGCTGTAGTCACCGTTAGATTTTAGTACACGCCACTACTGGCCAGTCAGTTTTCTGGTGCGGCAACGTGGGAGCTGCCAAAGGCAACGTATAGTGCGCGTGATGAGCCAGTGACCAGAGCTCGGCGCCGGCGTCTACGGCGTTGAGCTGCCTGCCAAATCAGCGCCACGTCAGCGTCAAGCCCAAGATCTCGGTGCCAGGGACGCTGGCGCCGAGACGTGTTAGCTTGGCGCCAGCATTGATGGCGCCGAGCTAAGGATCCAGATTCTGAAATCTTTTCTCTAGGGACGTATTTGTGAAAAACTTGCTGGCGCCGAGCTAAGGATCCAGATTCTGAAATCTTTCCTCTAGGGACGTATTTGTGAAAAACTTAAAAAAAAGTCTAAAAAGTAAGAAATTGGGACGCAACCCACAGGCGGACAGCCGGACAGGCCTGGTTTGCGTTGCCAAACGGAGAGGTTTGGTAGCGCTGGCTGGCTCTAGCTGTCTAGCAGGCGGGCAAACATTGTTTGGTTTTCGTTGCTATTGGATCTTTGTTCCGTACGTATAAGCCATGTTTTAGTCCATCCGAAGACGTGTTTCCAGGGTTGGAGTTGTTAGTGAGTGTATGCTTTCTATTCGCTTTGATTTCAATGGTTCACAAAAGAGGACTGACAACAGGAGGCAATAATATCCCCAGTTTACCTACCGAGTAGATGAGTGGGTTCAGACTCCACCACCTAGTTTCGCAAAGTAGAGTCGAGGTTTGAAGTCACATTGTCCAAGTTGTACGAAGTTTTTGTTTTTGCTTTGTTTGTACAGTTCCATTTTCTTTTCTATTGCCGTCGTTTCGAAAAAAAACAAAAGAGGAGTAGGTCCCTGCCCTTTGGTACTCCTATGGTTATGAAGTGCTGAGCACTGACCACTTATAGAATATTATAAAGCTTAGGATTAGTGGAAACCATCATTAATTCCTCTAAAAAAAGGGTAGATTATCAAGCGTAGAGCCAAGACCACGCCCACGCGCCTTCGCTTCCCGTGATGTAGAATGAAAGTTCAGAAGTGTCTGAAGTCGTCATTTTTAACCTTCACCCTCTTCTCCCCGAAGCAACCATGGCAAAATTCTTAAAGGGTTCCAGGGGTTCTATGGAATTAGCGACAGTAGGAGGGCATGAGCCCCCACCCACCCACCCACCCACCGCTGGATCCATCCCTGCTTGCTTCCATGATATTGTTGTTGTGCAAGCTCGGTATTGGAGCGACAGCAAACCGGTAGTGAGAGCGGAGATTGTCGTATGGAATCTTCTAATTGTTAGGAGTGTTTTTTTTTCCATGCAAAGACATGGTTCTTGGTCTTAGTCGTGATTCGTGACGTCATACTTTCTGTTTACTCCCATTTCATGGTTCCCAACCTTAGCAGCCGTGTTACTGAAACAGTGTTTTTCTCTTACAACATTTTAGCACAAACTAAATTTCAGCATAAACGATCAGGGCGGAGGGACGTGGAATAAGAAATGTGGTACTACATCATGTTTTTTCACATAATAGGAACATGAATAGTTTTCCGGAACGAACAACTTTCCCCGATTGCCAAGTTCCCATCACTTTTCCTCAAAAAAGTTCCCATCACTGCATCACAGAGGGGATCACAGGACTGGGTCCTGACTAGAATCCTGAGTACCACTGCATTTATGTAGTTGCTGACCATGTACGAGTGTTCAACGCTAAACGCAAATCTTTTCTTCTAGATAGAACACAACTACACAAGCCCCGACGAAACAACGACGGGGAGGCAGGAGTCATAGGCCGTAGCCGACCTTGCGTGGCAAGCGATTGGCATTTCGCGACACCCAGGTGGCTGGTCAACCACGGCTCTTCCGTCCGGTGCCGCCCTCGTCTGCCACCCAACCTTCGGCCAGTCTCAATGGAGAGTTTCACCTCCCAGTTTCCAACACGTGAAACTTTGATATGAAACGGGTCTCTCCCACAGTGCAAAGTTTCATGGCACGGTTTCATCCCTTATTTTACTATTCACGGGTCCCACCTATCCCTATCATCCCTCTCTTCCCCGCGTGGTCCCGGAGAAGAAAAGTCGCGATGAAACGAAGGAAGGGCCTCAGTGCAGGTTTCACGGCGTTTCCAAAGTTTTGGAAACAGTGCGGATAAGTTTCATGGCCATGAAACGAATCTCTTCTCTCTCCTCCCAGTTTCATGCAAAAACTGACGTGGCACCTTATTAATTGTGCATGAAACCCCCCATGAAACTCCATTGAGACTGGCCTTATAAACAGAGAGAGCCGAGGCCGGCGGCCACCGAACTAACGGGGAGGGAAAAAGGAAAAAAAAACTCGACTTATTCAGCCATGGCCCTCTGCTCGCTTCGGCACCGGCTGCCGCTGCCGCTTCTCCTTGCCGTCTTATTTGCCGCTTCCCGTGGCGATCCTTCCGACGACGATTACAAGTACAACACCTCCATATGCAAGGTGCAGCCATACACATGCGGCGATGTGAATATCAGTTACCCGTTCTATCTTTCCGATGAGACGGCAGATGTCCTGGGCAACAACTCCTCCTGCGGGTACCCTGGGCTGGGCATCGACTGTGTGGACGACAAGTATCCCATCCTGCAACTCGGCAGCGGCCCAGACTACTCGTACAACGTGACGGGCATCGACTACACCAACTCCACCATCTCCCTCGCCGATCCCGATGTCCTCGACGGCGATGAGAGCTGCCCGGTCGACCACAACGTCACCGTGCCGCCCGCCGTGTGGCTCAACTTATTGCCAGAGTACACTGTTGGTTACCTCCTCTTCTTCGCCAACTGCTCCATCTACACTATCCCTGGGCAGCCTTACATCAACCCGATCTCATGTCCAAGTTCTTTGGTTGGTTATTATTCTTTTGTGATTCCTTCGGATTCGGAGGTGCCCCAACAAACTTTGTCACGGGAGTGCAAGCAAGTTATCCAAGTGCCGGTGCTTCAGAACGACTCCCTGACGATCGATTCGCAATGGAGCACCAACGGGTACCGCAACGCTCTTAAACAGGGTTTTCAGTTGGGATGGAACTCGAGTAGGAAGTCCGAGCTGTGCACCAACTGCGAGGGATCCAATGGACATTGTGCCTACAGCAGATATGGGGAATTCGTGGCTTGCTTGTGTACCAACGGCCGAGTGAGCAACCATGAATGCACCAAAGGTAAGCCCTTTCTGTCTTGTAGTACTACCTTTTCTCCTTCCTTTTTTGGTTGAAACCAAGCCTTTTCTCCTTCCTTGGTGTCAAATTGCTAAGGGGGTCCATTAGCTTGCAGCTTCATCAACTGTAAGTAGGCAGGTAGCTGCTAGTTGTAGCTTCAGTAAAAAAAAAAAGTTTTTGTTTCAAATTTTACCTTGGAATCAAATCTTTGCTTGGCCTGAACAAAGAACTTCGATTGCTCTTTGAAAATAAAAGGTGTCGAAATGGATCTAAATTAAAGGATGAAAAATCTGTAAAAATCAATCAACCATGTAGCAATTTTAGACCTGTCCTTAACAGGACCACCAGCGGAAGCCTGCCACCAGCTTGCCATATTTTGGGCCATCTTCATCTTATTCCCCTTGGGCCTTCAATGTCAGTTTCCTTCCAACCCAAAAATCTGCAGCCGCCGCTCCCTCGTGCTTACCACTCTGTAATGTTTTACATGAGTTAGGTTTAAGTTCGAAGTCGCATCATCAACTACCTGATTACAGTAAGCCGGCAGCTGTATGTGGGATGGAATGGAATAATGGCACGATTGGTTCGCTTCCAAAATTTGTCATACCACTGATCAATACATGATTTTGGCTAGTATTTGGTTTGCTACCAAAACTTACAAGTCTTACATTTGTCTTGCCAAATCTATAGCAATGATTTTGCTCAACTTTTGGCTTGTCAAATCTTTAGCATGACAAATTTTAGATGTTAACCAAGCAGGCTGAAAGTAATAGCCGAACACGACCAGGACCAGCCACTCTGACCGATTCTTCCCCCAATCCGAACGCGATGTGTAGTTGTGGACCGCTCTGTTCTCCTGAACGTCCACAACTTGGACCGCGCATGCTCTTATATTTCTCCACGGCTGCCGTCGGCGGGAATGAGACAGAACTTTTACAGCCCATCGCCGGCACATGCCTGCTGCTGCTGGAAGCCACACCGCCAGTGATAGGAGGAAGCGGCTCAATTTTCTCAAGCTGTCTTTCACGGCCATAGACTCGATCTTCAGGAACCACTGACCGAAGCATTTCTGCCGTAGCATACATACGGAATCGTTGAACACGCGCAGGAGAATAGGGCAACCATTCCAAAACGAAAATTGGAGGAAAAAAAAACAGCTTCCTTCTAGAAACCACCTGCACAAGGATAATACCAGTATAATAATAAAAAATAGACGACCAATAGCTCTTCCTTTTGACGCCAATTTGGAAAAGTGACTAGCCACGCCCCACTCTTTCTTTAGTTTGTCTGTTTTGTACTTGTACTTGTGTTTTACTGCATTTCATTAATTTGATCAGTAGGGGCTCGTTGACCCTCCTGTTTTTTTCAAAAAAAAAAAAGCTCTGGAGTCGCCATGGGATAGGGACATGGGTCAGGTAGCGCAGCGACTCTGGCAGTGTGGCGCGGTAGGCTGGCAACGTCGCGACTCGCGAGTCCGCTACTACAAGCAGGCAGGCCCCTCCTCAAGCCATCGTTTGCCCGTGTGTCCTTGCCCGTCGTCAGTGTCAGCCACCCAACCTTCGCCGGTACTGCACGGCTAGCTGCACTTGCCACTACCAAAGCGAGGCTTAAAACATCGCTTGACCAAAAAAACCGGAACCTGCCCGCCGTCCACCAACCAAAACTGCGCGCCAGAAATTCCTGAGACCTGAACAGAGCTGCCAGCTTCCCCAGCTGCCATGCTTTCCCTGAGCCACCACGACCGAGGCCTCCTCCACCTCCTCGTACTCCTCCTACTCGCCGCGGCCGTCGCGTCGCGCGGCGATGACGACACGTACGCCGTCTCCGCGTGCCGGTCTCGGCCGTACCTCTGCGGCGGCGTGAACATCAGCTACCCGTTCTACCTCGCCAGCGACGACGCCAAGGCGGTCCCGGACCACGACGGCGAGTCCTACTGCGGCTACCCGGGCCTCGCCATCATCTGCGACGGCGCCAACAACAAGCCCGTCCTGAAGCTCGGCGACGACAACTACACGGTCTCGGGCATCGACTACGCCAACCTGATCGTCTCGCTCGCCGACGCGGACGCCGCGGGCGCGGGCAACGGCGGATGCCCCGTCGTGGACCACAACGTGACCATCCCACCGGCCGTCCGGCTGTCCCTTATTCTCCACAGCGTCGACTACCTCTTCTTCTTCGTCGGCTGCTCCTTCGGCCCGGAGGCCGAGCCCGCTCCCAAACCGCCGAAGCCGCCGACCATCAAGCCCATCACCTGTGGAGACATGGACAAACCGGCTTCCATGACGTTGGTGCTCCCGCGCGGCGAGGTGCCTCCCGGCGACTGGTCGAGCGCGTGCCGGCAGATATTCGAAGTGCCGGTGCTCAAGAGCTCCATCCCGCCCGACGCTCAGGACCCGGTGTGGAGGAAGGACGGGTACGGCAAGGCCCTCCGCGCGGGGTTCCAGCTGGGCTGGGACCGGAGCTCCGGCGGTCCGTGCGGCCAATGCGAGCAGTCCAGCGGCAAGTGCGGGTACAACCGCGCCGGCGAGTTCCTGGGCTGCCTCTGCCCCGACGGCCGTGTGGGCGACGGCGGCAGTTGTAGTAAGATCTCTGCTGACTCCTCCGCTCTGTCTTGGCCCGGTACGTAACAGCCATGCTTTCACCGTCCAAATCGCCATAGAAATGGTCGAGCCATTAGCCTTCGATGGCGTGCATTCATTCTATCAGGTGTCATTACTACCTGCATAATTACACACCATATCGCTGCTAATAATCCATGGTTTCCTCTGCACGCTAACGCTTTCTTCTCTGTCAGGAGAAAACACTGTCGCGTTAGAAATACAGACAAACACTATAAAATATCTGGGTGTGAAACGAACCAGAGCTTAAAGCGCGTCAGTCCAATTCTCATAGATAGCTTGAAAGCACCGCTCCGATCCGATGGCGCAACGGCACCTCGCGGCTTGTTTTCCAGTGTCTGTCGCCGGCGGGGCTGTTGGGACGAGTCGGCCTCCGAGATTTTATCCAGGACCACCGAGTTCGGTCGCGTCGCTCTCAGCACGACCACGCGTTGAGGAAAATCGTAGAGCCACAGCGACGGGGCTCCGTCTCGCCCAAGACTTCTTCCTCTTGGTTGTGTGTGTCTCGTCGTACGGCCAGGACCGGTTGAGAATTTGGAAGTACTCTTTGCATCCATCTCTCCTACCTTCCGTACCCTATATGTTAGGGGGTGTTTGGTTTCCTGGACTAAATTTTAGTCCATGTCACATCGGACATTTGGATGCTATTTAGGAGAACTAAATATGAGTTAATTATAAAACTAATTACACAGATGGAGACTAATTTCCGAGACGAATTTATTAAGCCTAATTAATCCATCATTAGCACATATTTACTGTAGCACAACATTGTCAAATCATGGACTAATTAGGCTTAAAAAATTCGTCTCACAAATTAGTCACAATCTGTGCAATTAGTTATTTTTTTCGTCTATATTTAATACTCCATGTGTCAAACATTCGATGGGACAGGGACTAAAATTTTCCTGTAGAAACCAAACACCCCCTTAGCTGCTCCATGCAGGCTGCAGCACCAAATCATGCGACTTCAGTACTGCTCTCTAGGCACTTATACATAATTAATTGCTTAAAAAGGACGGGGTCCTTTGCTACGATCGATTGCCACATCACGGTTTGCATGACAGTAGATTAGAGCGTGTTTAGTTCTCTGAATTTGGGAATTTGGGCTACTGTAGCACTTTCGTTTTTATTTGTCAATTAGTGTTCAATCATAGACTAAGTAGGCTCAAAACGTTCATCTCGCAATTTCCAACCAAACTGTGCAATTAGTTTTTTTTTCGTCTACATTTAATGCTCCATGCACGTATCGCAAGATTCGATGTGATGGGTACTGTAGCACTTTTTGAGATTTTGGGTGCCAGCTAAACACGCGCTTACCTTCATGTACAAGACTCGTAGGTGCAGCCTGTAGGCTGTTGCTGATTAAGCCTTACGACGTTTATGGCCGAAAACCCCACCTGACAGAGAGGCCCAAACAACGCTCCCCGGCCAGAGCTTTTTTTTCGCGACCGGGACTTCACCCGTTTTTCATTAAGAGGGATAAAAGTTTAAAACAGTACAAACCAGTAGCTGATGGCGGCGAGTCGCCAACATCAGACAACCAGCACAGCACAAACCTAACTACTGGAACTCAGACATAGGCATTACATATTCGCAGAATCTTGCGACCAGACTTGAGCAATTTCACCAACAGGAGTGAAGCCACCAAGGACCCAATCCTGTCCTTCCCTGATTACTGCTTGCACAACTGAATGAACTGACGACGTCGGTCGCCCAAAAGTTCTGTTGTTCCTTTCCTTCCATAGTGACCAAGCGATCAGAAGCAACAGAGAGTCAAACAATGTCCTGGATGCACCGTCCAGCCTACGTCGTTGTTGCAGCCACCATTCAGCAATGTCGGCCTCGGAGTCTGGTGCTAGAACCAACAGATGTATAGGATGAAGCAAAGCGACCCATACTGCTCTGGAGAAGACACATCCGAGGATAAGATGCCTACATGTCTCAGGCGCCTGATCACACAGAGCGCACACATCGCTGTTCTGCAAGCCGTGCCTGGCTCGTCGTTCAGAGGTCCAGAGACGGCGATGCAGCACATACCAGAAGAAGAGTTTAACCCTGGGAGGCGCCCTGACCGCCCAAAGTTCCTTGGCGCCTGCTAATTGAGATGCTCCATTGAAGAAGGCCTTGTACGTAGCAGATGCCGAGTAGCTCCCGTTGGACGACCATTTCCAGACGAAGTGATCAGGCTGCGATGGTTGAAGTACGATCGAGCGGAGTAGCAGCCAGAGACGCAGACAGTCACGTAGAACCTGTGCCGTAGTTGCCCCATTGATATCACGGGCCCAGCGGTGACCCTGAATTGCATCACATAGTAGGCGTTTTCTTCCTGCTCTGGATGTCGCCTTGTAAAGAGCCGGTGCAAAGAGGTTTAGGGGGCCAACTGACGCCCAGTTGTCAGTCCAAAAAATCGTGCTGCTGCCATTTCCAATTTGAACTGAGATGCTTGCCCTACTCATAGCTTCAATTACCCTCTCCTTCCTTGCCGGCAGCCTTCCCCAGCAACTGTGCTGATCAACCCGTGATAGCCATTCCCAGCGAAGCCTGAGTGCGTAGCCAAAAAACCTGAGGTCCAGAACGCCCAGGCCTCCAAGTTCTTTAGGCCGGCACACAACCGGCCAAGCGACCTTGCACTTCCCACCTGAACAAGTCTCAGCACCCGCCCAGAGGAAGGCTCTACGCCTCTTGTCGATTTGCTTGATAGCCCACTCAGAGAGGCAACAGGCAATGCTAAGGTGTACTGGAATTGCTGACAAAGTAACCTTAGTGAGAAGAAGGCGGCCCGCGTTTGTCAAGAGCCCAGACTTCCAGGTCGGTATTCTGCCCGCGACTGCATCGACAATCGGCTGTTCTTCCGCGTGCTTGAGCCTCCCCAGCGAGAGCGGGATTCCCAGATATTTGCACGGAAACGGAGAGATGACACACGGGAACGCATCCTGGACAGCTGCTACCATGTCGTCAGTACAACGGATGGGTGTCGCCACGCACTTATCCACATTGGTGATTAGCCCCGAAGCACCAGCAAACAAGTCTAGAATCTGGGCAATGCAATTGAAGTCCTGTGGCTTGGGTGACAGTAGAACGACCAGGTCATCTGCATACAAGGAGGCACGGTGCAAAATGGTGTTTCCCGGCAGGGGCGACAAGGCAGAGCGACGATCAGCCTCCTGTAACAGAGAATTGAGAACTTCCATCACAATAACAAAGAGCATCGGTGATATAGGATCACCCTGCCGTAGGCCACGGGCATGCGCGATCCGGCGACCCGGCCGACCATTGACTAGTACCCTTGTGCTTGCTGTTGAAAGCAGGATTGAGATCCAGTTTGTCCAGCGCCTAGAGAAACCGATATGCTGCAGAATTTCCAGAAGGAACGGCCAAGCGACAGAATCAAATGCCTTGGCTATGTCTACCTTTAGGAGAACCGATGGGAATTTTTTTGAACGCAACCAACGGCATGTAAGCTGTACCGCCCTGAAGTTATCGTGTATGACTCTGCCCTTAATGAATGCGCTCTGGTTGTTTGCGACAATTGTTTCAGTTTTGGTGCAAGCCTTCTAGCCAAGCATTTGGCAAACAGTTTGCTGAAGCTGTGCATGAGCGAGATTGGACGGAAATCCTTGAGGCAATTTGGCGCCTGATTCTTCCTGAGCAAAACCATTAACGCATCATTGAGCAGGTGGAAACTCCTGGAATCCAAAGACCATAATGCGTTGAAAGCATTAACGACATCAGCCTTAATAATGGGCCAAGCGACTCTGTAGAATAGCCCTGTGAACCCATCAGGTCCCGGGGCGCGGTCAGGCGGGAGCTCCCTGATCGTTTCCCAGATCTCCTGCTCAGTGAAGCATACATCAATGCTGTTGAGTTCAAGCCTTGGCAGTAGGTTTGTCAGGTTTATAGAGTGCGCCCGCTGAAACGGTTTCCCAAGAATTTCATTGTAATAGTCATAGATGAGCTCGGATTTTGCTTCATTTTCTGAAAACCAGCTACCATTGTGCATGATTGACGGTATTTGATTCTTCCTGTTCCTGTGACAAGCCTGCAGGTGGAAGAACTTCGTATTGGCGTCACCTTCTTCAAGGAATCTGACTCTCGAACGTTGACGGGCAATAGTTCTTGACAGGGATGCCAAGCCTAGAGTGTGCTGCTTCATCAGCCGGCGAAGAGCAATCTCGACGTCATTCAGTTCCCTGTAGTCCTGAGCCGCATCTAGCTGAGCCACAATCTCTCTTGCCATGAACAACTGAGCCCTCACGCTGCCTATATTCTGCATGCTCCAGCTTTTCAGGTCCCTTGCCAGCTTGCGTAGCTTGAAGTCGAGCACTCTACACGCATCAGCCCCTGGTACCTGACAATCCCAAGATTGCTTGACAACATCTTCGAACCCATCCAGGCGTACCCAGAACGCTTCAAAGCGAAACCGCGGCTTAGCCCAAGACTCAGTGCATAACTGTAGTAAGAGAGGTGCATGATCTGAGCAGTCCGATGACAAACATCGCAGATGGTGACGA
The DNA here is from genome assembly GCF_019320115.1 of Miscanthus floridulus. Lineage (NCBI taxonomy): Eukaryota > Viridiplantae > Streptophyta > Magnoliopsida > Poales > Poaceae > Miscanthus > Miscanthus floridulus. The sequence continues at coordinate 98,926,530 of NC_089585.1, forward strand.
GGGAAGGCTTCGACCCAGTCCACAGAAGCAAACACGCGGTCAATTCTCTCCAGAGTTGGTCTCCTCCTTTCACTGCTCCAGGTGTACAATCTTCCATGGAGGAAGAGCTCCTCAAGTCGGCAGTCATCAATGAGGCGACGGAAGCGACGCATGGAACGAAAGTCAAGGCGATCGTTATTCTTATCGGCTGCTTGATAAATTTGGTTGAAGTCCCCGCATATAATGAGCGGGCCAGTCGCTGCAGCACAACATGTTCTGAGCTCGTCAAGGAATGCCGGCTTGAGTTCGTCCAGTACCGGACCATAGACGACGGACAACGACCACGAAAGCGACTGCGAAGAAGTAGCAGCTAATTGTAAAGACACAGAAAAAGAACGACATGCATGATTGGTCGCAGCCCACTCCGATCGACGCCAAGCCACAATGATGCCCCCAGAGGCGCCCACCGAAGGCAAGCACACATGCGGAATTAATGGTTGCGCGTCTAATGACTTAAAGAGAGATCCATGCCCACCTGTCGATGTAGGAGCACAGCAGAAACTGATGCGCACCAGCGTAGTCTTGTTAATTTCAGCGACAGACATCTCGTCGCTCTAACTGAAAACCGCGACGCTTCAGTTTTTTTTGTGGTTGCATGAATCGCTGCTGTGCACATTAATTGGGACCGTTGATGCCTGAGATAGCAACTTCATATAGTAGGCATTTTCACTCACATTATTGGTAACTGGATACACTGTAGAATCACTGTACTACTTTGGAACAGTATGAGCCATGAGCCTCTAGCTTAAAATTTCTATGTTCAAGACTTCAAAGATTATTGTGTTCTTCAACTAGCAGGTTTAGAGTGGTAGCTTTACATTTCAAACCTTCTTCATTCAAGACTTTGATTCCCTGGTTAGCCTTTTCAAACTGCTCTGATTTGTTTGAGATGTTGATGAGGATATAATCTCAAAAACTAGTACTGGTAAAAATTGCTTCTTCTTTGATTTGATGGCTTTCAACTGCTCTGATTTCATATTGAGATGTTCACTTTTGGCTATTCAGAAAGCTTAGGAATATTTCAGATGTCTGTCTTGCAAGATATTTGTTGCCCACCTTTATTTTGATGCCGACCTCCTACCCATAGCCCTGTGTCCTGAGTCCTGAGGGACATTATGATTACGACTTTATATAATAATATATATACAAAGACCAAGTTATTCACCAAAGGCGAATTGATTACTTGCCTCTGCAACTTTTCCCTGTATCGTAGCATTTTTCCATGTTATTACATGATGCATCGTATCTTCCTAAAGAGGAGCAAGTTTCAGCAAAATAAAAGAGAGGACAGAAAGGAAGATCTTGCATCATGCTCTACTATTACTACAAGATATAGATTATTCAAAATGCAGGATCTGCCTATCTGGTCAAAAAGGACACTGAACTTGTTTTACATTTTGGCCTAAGTTACTAGCAGGATATGGATCCGTTGCCTTATTGACAAGGAGAATTATGTCTGCGAATTTCAACAGAGAATTATGTCTGCCTTTGATTGGCAAACGGTCCGAATGGAAGTCAACTAAAATCATACTCCGTACCAAGCAGTAGTAGGTTAAGATCGTATCTTGCCTGACTGGACCAACAAGCCTAGGGAGGACGTAGCAGGCAGCCCACGATCAGTGATCAAACGGCTTGGCACGGACCGGGAAGACCGCCGAGTCCACGGCCAAGTCTCAATCCGTGTTATCTCCTGCCCCACCTCCGGGCCCACCAGCAACCAACCTTCGCCGAAACCCGGTCAAGTCCATGGCACCTATAAACGGCGGCGGCCGCAAGTCACAAGCAACTGCGTGCCCAGTTGGAGCTAACAAAACAGCCAGATGAGCGCGAACCCACCTCGTCTTCTCGCCACCATGGCTGCTCACCTACCAGTACCACGTCTCCCCGTCCTCCTCTTCGTCTTCCTCGCCGTCCATGTCCATGTCCCTGCCTCCCATGCCATCCCTCCGTCGCTCCCGACCACCTATGACGGTTCGATTTGCTCGGAATCGTTCAAGTGCGGCGGCGTCAATATCAGCTATCCCTTCTACCTCGCCGACGCGACCAGAGAGACCGCCGATTACGGATACAACTACTCCTGCGGCTACACCGACCTGAAGATTTTCTGCCAAGGCGAAGGGCCGACCGGGATCCCGGTCATCAGTCTCGGCGGCGAGAACTACGCCGTCCAGAAGATCTTCTACGACAATCACACCATCATTCTGGCGGACAGCGACGTGTTCGTCGGCGGCAGCTGCCCTGCAGTCAGCCACAACGTCACCTTCGACGAGACATGGCCGTACAACAGCAGCGCCTTCCACAACCTCACCTTCTTCTTCGGCTGCCACCTAGGCGATTCCATGACGCTTGAGTTTGACGCATACAAAATCAAATGCGCGGATTTCAAGAGTCCGCCAGATGCTGGCCCAGGAGACTCCTTCGTGGTCATGACTGATGAGCATGGCAGTTATCCGGAGCAAGAATTGGCGATGAACTGCAACATGATTGTCACCGTGCCAGTGAACCACGATGTTCTGATGGCAGCAAGTAACCAGCAATACCTCAGAAGCGGCGGGTATGGAGACGTGCTCAGGCGTGGGTTCGAGTTGGAATGGGAACGTCTCACAGCGGATGGGTGTCACCTGTGCGAGAAGTCGAACGGGCGATGCGCCTATAGCCAGCACAGTGAATTCCAGGGCTGCTTGTGCCACGGAGGGAAGGTGGGCAACCCGGACTGCGAACACATCAGCACCGCAACTGCATCACGTAAGTCCTCCTGAACCAACCCTTTGTTTTTTGCAATCACCAGAGCACGCACCGGTTCCGTCAGTAGCTTGCAACCTCGTAGCTAGCCCCGCAACGTCCCGTGTGTGCGCGTCCCGCTGCTCCTTCTTGCCTCGTGCTAATGGTGAATGGTTTGACCTTGATCTAGTCTACACTTCGTTGGGGTTTGCCTGGGAAATTAATGCTTGGGTCGGTACAGAGCTGGAAATTCTGGCTCCTGCTTGCATCATTCGACAAGGATGTTTACAGCCTCGCGACCCTCGTTCTGCTTTTTGCACCAAATCCGTCCTTTTTCTCGTGAGCGAGATTCATCAGGCGGCCCGGCGGCCTGCCGTGCTCCACGAGCAGAGGCGGTATTGCCCCTGTTTCCGTGTGGACTGCATACAGATCGCATCAAGTAAGCCCTTAAACCTACTGAGAGATTTACGCCTGTGTGTTGTATTGAGGCTTCGCTTCAAACTAAAATGAGTTTCAGGATTAGGTTTCCTATTCACAAACAAAAAACGACGAACTCAAAGCTCTTAAATTTTCAGAAGAATCGAAGACAATGAGCACGTTGGTTTTGCATAGGCCACCATGAATTGACTAAAATTAGGCTCTCATCACCAGCACATTACGAATCCAGTACATAGTCAAGCATTCATCATTTCGCCAATCAAGTGACTTGTGACTGAGAACATCCGATCAACCGCCAATCAAGTACTCTCACGACTACCCGGAACCTCAATTATGAAGGAAATTGTTCTCAATGACCATACAAACGTTTTCGAGGTATAATGAAGCAAAACTTGTGGGCCCACCTGTCTCGTTAAGTACTTCCTCCCTCCAAAAATAAAATAAAAATCTCGCTTCCTCATATGAGTCAAACAATTCCTATTTTTAACAAAAAATTAAATAATCTTATTTATGATATGTAATAAGTATCACTAGATTAATGATGGAATATATTTTTATAATAAACCTATTTAATTTGAAGATACAAACATTGGTATTATTTTCGAAAAAACTATTTTGCAAGACAATTGTGCTTTGTGTTTGTGTTTGACGTAATATTGCTCAAATCTGACATTGTCTTTTGTTCTTTGGCATACAGGATCAAAAGGGAAAACAGCAATTATTGTTGGTAAGCACTACGCAGCCTATAGTCAGTACCCATCTTCATTTAGTCTAAAATGAGCAGAAGAAAAGCAGCATATAATGAATTATTGGCATGTGTCATGTTTGAAAATTCATAATTCTCAAAAAAAATTATTTAGAATCCACTAACCAATGACAACAATGTAGATAAATTTCATCCTTCCTTTGGGCAATAATCTGATGAGTTCCCTCACTGACTAGTGGTGCATTTTTCTTTGCAAATTGAATTTTTAGAATGCTTTGTAGTTGAATTCTTTTGTGATGCTTTTGTGATGCAGGTATTGTTGCAGGCACGTTATTCCTATGTCTAGGAATTCTCATATTCTTCTCGGCTCGTAAATATGCTTGGCTACCCCTCAAATCAAAGGACGAACCAAGGATTGAGTCCTTTCTACAAAAGAACGGAAATATACATCCGAAAAGATACACTTATGCAAATGTTAAAAGAATGACGAAATCCTTTGATGTGAAGCTAGGCCAAGGTGGATTTGGTGCTGTATACAGAGGCAACCTCCATGATGGCCGCCAAGTAGCAGTTAAGATGCTAAAGGACACCAAAGGTGACGGTGAGGAATTTATGAACGAGGTGGCTAGTATTAGCAGAACTTCTCATATCAACGTTGTGACACTTTTAGGATTTTGCTTGCAAGGATCTAAAAGGGCACTTATTTACGAGTACATGCCAAATGGTTCGCTTGAAAGGTACGCCTTCAATAGAAACATGAATAGTGAAAATTTACTAAGTTGGGAGAAATTATTTGATATAGCAATTGGCACGGCTAGAGGACTTGAATATCTCCACCGAGGATGCAATACTCGAATCGTGCATTTTGACATCAAACCACACAACATTCTATTGGATCAGGATTTCTGCCCTAAGATATCTGACTTTGGATTGGCCAAGCTATGCCTGAATAAAGAGAGTGCCATCTCTATTGCTGGTGCAAGAGGGACAATAGGTTATATCGCCCCAGAGGTCTACTCAAAGCAATTCGGACTGGTCAGTAGCAAGTCTGATGTCTATAGTTATGGAATGATGGTCCTTGAGATGGTTGGAGCAAGGGACAAGAATACAAGTGAAAATAGTGAATCTAGTAGCCAATATTTCCCTCAGTGGATTTATGAACATTTGGACGACTACTGTATCAGTGCTTCTGAGATTGATGGTGAGACCACAGAGCTCGTGAGAAAGATGATAGTTGTAGGTTTGTGGTGCATACAAGTGATTCCAACTGATCGACCAACAATGACTAGAGTCGTCGAGATGCTGGAAGGAAGCACAAGTAATCTGGAATTGCCACCCAAAGTTCTCTTGAGCTGACAAGCATAGATATTTTCCTACTAATAAATGTTGCTAGCGTTACCAAGTTGTACAAATGCAAATATTTGTTATATAGTATGCAGAACTAAGGGCATGCATCAAATGCTATTTTTGTTCTGTAAACATAGATGTAGTAACTACATAGGAATTTCTGGAGAGGGGTGCTCGTAGCCTCATACGACACAGTATGATGGTATTAGAGTACTTTGTTCAGACTTCAGACTTGCTGCAAGCACTGATTCTCTTCTGTGTACATGTACACTAAGATCACTGGACAGATGCATTACAAATTCAGTAGGTGGTCCGGGTTTAAAATTTAAATCGCGATGGAATACATTACACAAATTAAAATAGCGACTAAACTCTTCATTACAATTCAGATCAGAATTGCGACGCCCAATTCCTGAAAATACTTGAACTGAGGACTAGAGATGATCAGTAGGCATTAAGTGTCGGAGCTTATCGAAGTCAGAAGGCTCAACCGATGTGGTCATAGCTGAGATTTCAGCTGTCCGCACTCATAAGTGACCGTCGGCTATAGCGGTTCCGCCTGCGCGCATGTTTGCCTCCACTCCGCTTCCCGGCCGCCCGGGTAGCTTCCTAACAGATGACCGCGTTCCCTGTCTCCAGAGCCAACTAATTTCCACAGGCACAAAAGTCCGAACTTCGAAGGAAGCGATCGACCCAGACCTCCACTGTGTGACAAAAGTCCCTCCACTGGACGTGGAAATTTTTCTATGACGACTGACTTCGCAAGTCCTGTAAAGATTGACAGTGATTGACGGGGACTCCTGCGGTGACGAGTTACCGACAGCGCGTATCTTGACTTCCTACTAGAGTTCAATCCATTTTCGACGGAGCTTTCTGTCACCACGAAAGTTAGCCCAGCAGATACGTTTATGAACCAAGACGATTTGCCTGCACTACAAGACTAAGTGATCAGTGGACCAATCAACGGAGGACTATTCTACGTTCAAACCAAATCTTTTCATGGGTAGCTCTGGTTGTGCTGACCAAACTTCTTTATGTTAAGTTGCGATCCAAATTCAGTTATCTACAAAATAAAGGCTAACTTCTGTCGGAGCGAAGCGGGGCCCATCGCCGGTATGGATTGTCGCCTATTATGATTTTTCATCTATATATACTCCCTGTAAGCCGTCGTCTTGGGACAAGAAAAGTTATAAATCCCCGACGTTTATAACCTCACCCGATATAGTGAAGATTTGCTGGCTGGTGCCTGTGGTTTTTTCCCTTCCTCCTTGGAAGGGTTTTTCACGTTAAAATCGTGTGTCCCCTGTGTTTGATATATTGTTCTTCGTCGTTTATATTGTCTATCGTTTCTAACAAATGGTATCAAAGCTTGGTTTCACCTTAGGGTTTCGCGATGGCATCGATGAAGTTTGATCTACCACTGCTGGATTATAAAACAAGATTTGCACTGTGGCAAGTCAAGATGTGGGCGATTCTGGCACAATCTTTGGATCTTGATGAGGCGTTGGATGGTTTCAGAGGAAAAGGGCAGAAGTCATGGACCGCTGAAGAGAAGCGAAAGGATCGTAAGGCTCTGTCTCTTATTCAACTTCATCTACATAATGATATTTTGCAAGAAGTGCTGCAGCCTGCAGGAGAAAACTGTCACAGAACTTTGGCTCAAGCTGGAATCGATCTATATGTCCAAGGATCTAACCAGTAAGATGCATGTAAAGATGAAGTTGTTCACGCACAAGCTGTAAGAAGGTGGTTCGGTGATGAACCACTTATCGATCTTTAAGGAGATCGTTGCCGACCTAGTGTCGATAGAGGTAAAATATGATAATAAAGATTTAGCTCTTCTACTGTTATGCTCACTGCCTACTTCGTTTGCAAATTTCTGAGATACCATACTATTAAGCCATGATGAACTAACCCTTGCGGAAATATATGAGGCCCTTCAGACGAGGGAGAAGATGAAAGGTATGGTTCAGTCTGACGTGTCGTCCTCCAAGGGCGAAGTGTTGCAGGTTAGAGGCAGGCCCGAGCAGAAAACCTACAACAACAATAATAATCGAGACAAGAGCAAGAACGGTAAAGGTCGTTCGAAGTCCAGAGGCAGGGATAAGTTCTGCAGGTATTGTAAGAAAGATACTCATGTCATTGAGGATTGTTGGAAGTTGCAGAATAAGGAGAAAAGAAACGGTACGTATAAACCAGAAAATAAATCCGATGGTGATGGTAAGGCCTCTGTTGTCTCTGCTATTGATACTTCTGATTCAGGAGACGTTCTTATTGTGCTTGCTGGTTGTGTTGCTGGTCGTGATGAACGGATACTTGATTATGCATGTTCGTTTCATATATGCTCTAATAAAGATTGGTTTAGTTCTTACGAGTCTATGTAGAGTGGAGATGTCGTGCATATGGGAGATAACAACCCACGTGAGATCGTGGGCATTGGCTCTATTCAGATCAAGATGCATGATGGCATGATATGCACACTGAAAGATGTGAGACACATACCAGGGATGGCCAGAAATCTCATCTCCCTCAGCACACTTGATGCCGAGGGGTACAGACACTTCGGTTCAAGTGGAGTGTGTAAGGTATCAAAAGGCTCTCTCATTCATATGATAGGTGATATGAATTCTACAAAGTTATATATTCTTAGAGGAAGTACTTTACATGGTTCCGTTACTACTGCTATTGTTTCTAATGATGAACCAAGTAAAATTAATCTTTGGCATATGCGTCTTGGGCATATGAGTGAACTTGCTATGGTAGAATTGATCAAGAGAGACCTGCTGGATGGCTACACTGTGGGTAAGATGAAGTTCTGTGAGCACTGTGTTTTTGGTAAGCACAAGAGGGTAAAATTCAATGCATCTATTTATACCACCAAAGGTACACTTGATTATGTACATGCTGATTTGTGGGGGCCGTCTCGTAAGCCCTCTTATGGTGGTGCTCGTTACATGCTTACCATTATTAATGATTACTCTAGAAAAGTGTGGCCTTACTTTCTGAAAAATAAAGATGATACTTTTGCTGTTTTTAAAGAGTGAAAAGTTATGATAGAAAAGTAAACTGAAAAGAAGGTAAAATTGCTTCGTACTAACAATGACAGTGAATTCTGTTCGGATGCTTTTAATAATTACTACAGGGAAGAAGGCATTGTCAGGCACCACACCATCCCGTACACTCCTCAGCAAAATGATGTGGCTGAGCGCATGAACCGAACCATCATCTCGAGGGCTCGTTGCATGCTGTCCAATGCTCGTATGAACAAGCGTTTTAGGGCTGAGACTGCTAACACTGCCTGTTACTTGATCAACCGGTCACCTTCTATCCCACTTAATAAGAAAACTCCTATGGAGACATGGTCTGGTATGCCTGCTGATTATTCACAGTTGAGAGTTTTCGGTTGCACTGCTTATGCTCATGTTGATAATGGAAAGCTAGAACCTAGAGCTATTAAGTGTCTGTTTCTTGGTTATGGTTCTGGAGTTAAAGGATATAAGTTATGGAATCCTGAAACTAAAAAGACTTTCATGAACAGGAGCATTGTTTTCAATGAATCTATTATGTTTAATGATAGCTTGTCGACAGATGTTTCATCAGTTGGTTCTGATGAGGAACAGAAACATGTTAGCGTGCAGGTGGAGCACGTAGATGATCAGAAAACTAAAATTGTTGATAACAATGTTCATGATATTGTTCAACACTCACCTCCTATTTTGTAGCCTCAAAATCAGTCTATTGCAGATCGTAGAACAAAGAGGAATTATGGACCTCGTTCATGTTTAATTGAGGAATGTGATATTGTTCATTATGCCTTTAGTTGTGCTGAACAGGTGGAGAACATTCATGAGCCGGCTACGTACACTGAAGCTGTTGTTTCTGGTGACCGTGAGAAGTGGATTTTCGCTATGCAAGAGGAGATGCAGTCACTCGAGAAAAATGGCACATGGGATGTTGTGCGCTTGCCTAGACAAAAGAAGGCCGTTCGTTGCAAATGGATTTTCAAGACAAAGGAGGGTTTGTCTCCTAGTGAGCCTCCAAGATTAAAGGCAAGGTTAGTAGCAAAAGGTTTCAGTCAGATTTCTGGTGTTGATTATAATGATGTGTTCTCTCCGGTTGTAAAGTATAGTTTAATTCGTATATTTTTTGGTATTGTTACTATACGAGATCTTGAGCTTGAGCAGTTAGATATAAAGATTGTGTTTCTACATGGAAAGCTCGAGGAGGACATATACATGGACCAGCTAGAAGGGTTCATAGTACCTGGTAAGGAGGATCATATTTGCAAATTAAAGAGGTCCTTATATGGTTTGAAACAGTCTCCTCGTCAATGGTATAAAATGTTTGATTCTTTTATGATGTCACATGGTTTTAAGAGGTCTGAATTTGATAGATGTGTGTACATTAAATTTGTTGATGGATCACCTATATATTTGCTGTTATATGTTGATGATATGTTGATTGCTGCTAAGAGCAAGAAAGAAATCACTATATTGAAGAAACTGTTGAGTAGTGAGTTTGAGATGAAGGATCTTGGTGCTGCTAAGAAGATTCTAGGTATGGAGATTGTTGAAACATCGGTTTCTAACAAGCGTGAGAAGTGGGCGGAGGCCTTCGTCTTAGGTCGGGGTCTCTGCCCAAGATGGGCGGAGGCCGGCCTCCGCCTAAGACGGGCGGAGGTCCTTGAACGCAGCGCACTCCTATCGGACAAAATCCTCTGGCGGAGGCTCCAGACAGAAGGTCGCTAAATGAGGGATTCGGTAGGCTTTGGCCAAGTAGGAGTAAGAGAAAGGGGTGGAGGCCCTCGGCTTTGGCTGATGCTCCGGACTCGGGCTATGGCTTAGGCTCTGCCTGAAGGAGAGAGTGAGGATCAAGTACCGACTCACAAGAACTAGGGTTTCATAATTGCTTCACCAACCTCTCTCTCACAGTTACAAGTGTTCCCTATTTATAGGGCTCAACTACAACTTTACAGAGTTTACAACAGTGCCCCTCAACTGCTACGGTACATTCCAGGAATATTCCAGCCCTAGTGTCTAACCTCAGGGGTGTTCTCATCACACCATCTCGTGATGTCTTCATCTTGGGCCTAAGCTGACGCCCACTAGAGGCCCATCAACTGTCCTCATGTATGCCTTACTGACCTGATCGTTCCTTGATGGGCCTCCGCCGCCCTGGGGAACACCTTTGCCATGATTACTGCGCTTGGCCTCCGCTGTCCTGGGGAGAGCCTCCATCGTCCCGGGGAGAAACTCCACCTTCATTCTTGTACTAGACCTCCGCTGTCTTGGGGGGAAGCCTCCGCTGGCTAGGCCTCCGCCGTCTTAGGGAGAGCCTCCGCCGGCTAGGCCTCCGCCGTCTTGGGGAGTGCCTCCGCCGATCAGGCCTCCGCCGTCTTAGGGAGAGCCTCCGCCGGCTAGGCCTCCGCCATCTTAGGGATAGCCTCCACCGGCCGGGCCTCCGCCGTCTTAGGGAGAGCCTCTGCCAGCTGAGCCTCCACCGTCTTGGGGAGAGCCTCCACCTGCTAGGCCTCCGCCGTCTTGGGGAGAGCCTCCGCCGGCTAGGCCTCCGCCATTATTCCTTCATCAGGCCTCTTCGAGGGGGAGTTGACCCATACTCCGTATGGGCTCCCCCAACAGTAGCCCCTCAGCTACTAGGTTATGGACGGTACTACATGACCTGGTAGATGTTCATACAAGAAGAGGCACTATACAACCCAGATCTTGGTTGCGAGGATTGCCCTCCGCAACCCGTTCATGCACGCCTCGCTAAAAACTCCATCCCAAAAACCCTATGGGAAAAAGGGCATGGAGAAAAGAGCACGCGCATGACTCTAACCTATACATGCACTAATTCCTTAGGCGTTCAGCTCTGGGTGCCTTTATCTTCTAGATTTCTTCATCTATGGCCTTCGGCTCCTTCTACTGCTTCTATGGCATGGTTCATCGGCTTCGCTCGGTGCTCTGATCTTCATTTCTGGGACCTTCATGATGCGTAGGCCTGTATCCTTGAGGCCTTTGCTTCTAATGTCTTTTTGGCGCGCATGTGTGTCTCCAAGGCCCAATGTGTGGGCCTTTGTCTCCATGTCTTCTCGGTGCAGGGGTCTTCAATCGCCTAAGGGTCTTCCGCCTCTGGTATCACCTCGGCGTGTGGGTCTCCACCTCCGAGGCCTTCCTAGGTCTTCATCTTTGGGGTCCTTGCCTCTAGTACCTTCACGATGCTCAGGCCTTTGCTTCCAAAGCCTTCGCAGGTGTTCATCTCCGAGGTCTTCACCTCCGAGTCTGGTATCGTCTTGACGTGCTGGCCTCCATAGGCCTTCGACTTTTCTTTGGGCGGAGGTCTTCATCTCCGATCCTTCTTTGGGTGGAGGTCTTCATCTCCGATCCTTCTTTAGGCGGAGGTCTCCGACTTTTCTTTGGGCGGAGGTCTTCATCTCCGATCCTTCTTCGGGCGGAGGTCTTCATCTCCGATCCTTCTTTAGGCGGAGGTCTTTGACTTTTCTTCAGGCGGAGGTCTTCATCTCCTATCCTTCTTTGGGCGGAGGTCTTCATCTTCTATCCTTCTTTGGGCGGAGGTCTTCATCTTTTCTTCAGGCGGAGGCCTTCATCTCCGATCCTTCTTTAGGTGGAGGTCTCCGACTTTTCTTCGGGCGGAGGTCTTCACCTCCGATCCTTCTTTGGGTGGAAGTCTTCGTCTTTTCTTTAGGCGGAGATCTCCACCTCCGATCCTTCTTTGGGTGGAGGTCTTCAAATAAATCTTCGTTCACGAGCGCCAGACAAAAAGCCTCACGCTCCTGAGTGGTTGGTCCTCCGGTGCACTCCCCTAGCCCCTCTTGGCTGGCATTTGTGGTTGAGTTTTTAGCCACGATTGGTGTAGTCGACGTAGTCGTAGTAGTGGAAGTAGGTGTTCAGAACCAAGTTTGCCGATGTAGACGTCGACGAAGGTGTTGTAGAACTTGGTGTCGAAGGTGTCGATGGAGGTTCTTGAGCCATATTGCAAAAGTTGTTTGACAGAGGCGATGTTGTTGTACACGATGAAGGTGTCGATGAAGCCCCTCATGCCGTCGCGTTGGCGGAGGCTAGTTATCATGGTTTTGCCGAAGGTCCTCCTGCAAAGCTGCTTGGCGAAGGCCAAAAGGTGTTTTTGGCGGAGGCGATGTTGGTGAAGTTACCAAAGGCGAAGGCTATGCCAACATAGACGCCGACGCCGCGTGTCAAAGGCCAGAGAAGTCATAAAAATGCAACTGAGTTGATCTCCTGCATTTTTAGTGACTTAGGTTGGGCATTATAGCTTCGTCGAATATCGACTTGCTTTGCAAGTCTTTCGACACCCGGAAAGGCACTAGCTTTCCCACTAGCTGCAAAAGATGGTTAGTCATTTATATGATAGGTGAAGGTAGCACGAGAGCCTTAGCTTCGTGACCTGGTGCCTGTGTTGGTTTAGGACTTCTTCCAGGATTTGATGTCTCGGCACGACAGCCTTAGCTTCGTGACCTGGTGCCCGTGTTGTTTCAGGACTTATTCTAGGATTTTGATGTCTCGGCACGACAGCCTTAGCTTCGTGACCTGGTGCCCGTGTTGTTTCAGGACTTCTTCTAGGATTTTGATGTCTCGGCATGATAGCCTTAGCTTCGTGACCTGGTGCCCGTGTTGTTTTAGGACTTCTTCTAGGATTTTGATGCATAGAGTCATGGCGCCCGTGTATTCTCGGGACTTCTTCCGGGTGATCTAGGCCATGCATTGCAATGTACTTACGCAATATATGTATGCGATAATGAGAATGATAGCATTTGCGCAAAAATATTTAAAAGGTGTAAACTTATTATGCATGCTATAAGGATGTTGGTTAAGTTTGAATGAAAGATAAGCTATGCATATAAGAAATAATGTCCTCAAATGAGGGGGTAATAGTTTTAGATGGCTAGCGAAGGCTGCCACTTGATAGCCTGCATGAGCACAGACAAGATTCATAGCAGTGACTATAGTAAGGATTAGTTTCCTGTGAAGGTTAGCTCAAATATTTGATTGATATAGATATTATGAAGATCTTCAATGAATTTAGTCAGTATAGCCTACAAAAAAGAGGAAAACATGTTAGTGTTTGTGGGTTCGAAGGTTGGTTGGATGTCGAAAGTCAATTTTTGATGGAGGTCTCTGACTAGAAGGCTGTAGAGTGACGAAGGCTACCAACTGATGAAGTTCAATGAGTGACGAAGACCAATAAGTGACGAAGGCTACTGAAAACCAATGAAAGATGAAGTCCTCTGATTGATGAACGAAGACCATGACTGATGAAGGCTCAAAAAGATGAAGGCCAAAGACTGACGAAGGTTATTGACTGGTGAAGGCCAATACGTGTCAAAGGCACTGACTGGCGAAGACCGTTGACAGATGAATAATCGGTGAGGGTCCTTACTGACACATGCCCTGCTGAAAGTTGTAGAGAACCTTGATTGATGAAAGGCACTGACTGATGACGGAGGTTGTTGATTTGACGAAGGCTGCCCACTGACTGATGATGGAGGCTGTTGACTGATCGAAGGCTGTCCACTGACTGATGACGGAGGCTGCTGACTGATCGAAGGCTGGCCACTGACTGATGATGGAGGCTATGGAGAACCAATGATAAGGTGCACTGACATATAATGAAGACCCATAATCAGCGGAGGCTGTAGAGATACTTACAGTGCTGGTGACATGCATGTTATTGAAAAAGAGATTCGACAACAGTTGAAAATTGTTTTAAGTTAGCCGGGTCAGGGCCAAGCGTGTATAGCCACTCAGGCCATGCTTTCGATGCGGCGAAGGCCACAACAAGTTTTTTGGTCACATTGGTGACAAGTTGTACATGAAGGTTGGTTTACGAAATTTGCCTCGAGAGGCAGAGGTTAGACCAAGAATGTGTAAAAATAAATGTCAAGGTCGAAATTTGTTAGGATTATAAGCTGATGAAAAGTATTCTCTTATGCTATTTTGATACCTTTGGTGTTGTAGGCTAAGAATTCGAAGTTGCGCAAAGTTCGCCTGGCTGTACCTTCGCCCTTCTGCGTGTGTTCGGCCTTCGACCAATGCAGTGCCAAGGAACAAGCTGCGCATGCACACAGAGCACAAAAGCTTGCAAGGTAATCTGGTTAGCGTGCGGAGGTTCCGTAGGTGGGGCTGCTCATTTAAGACCCATGTGCCCGCGAAGGACACGACGATCTCAATTCAAGAAGGTTAGCTCATGTATATGTATATGAAGTTTTTTTGTACGAAGGCTAATATTAAGGTGGGCAGCATACTTATCTTTGGGCAGCAGCATTGATTGGAGTTTTGCATGGTCATTCGAAGGCTCATGCTCAAAATAGATGGGCCAAACATGATACGAGCCGAAGGCAAAAACTGGCTAGAGTCATAGGCTGCCAAAGATGTCTCCGTGTACAGCTCCGTATACTGCTAGGAGAATGGAGAGTTGGAGACACATACACCAAGAGCCGAATATAAAAACACAAATGGCGAGAGGTAAAGCCTGATGTGATAGCTCTGTCAGACTCCAGAGACAAACAGAATTCTAATTAACCAGTCAGGCTGACAACGATGATTGTTGTGGGCTTTGCCCAGCAGTCGATGCATTGCACACTTCATGCATGGTCGAGCAGATGAAAAAACAACCTTGCCTTCGCGTCACTCAAGAAGTTATTAGCAAAAATAGAAATAAGAGCAGAGTGCGGAGTTATCAAAATATAAAAATGTGAGCAAAGATGAAATCAGAGTGTAGTGCTGCTTTTATTTCTTGAGGCTTTCTAATCTTTGTAGAAACTTTTTTAAGTAGTAGCGGACGAAGGCTTTAGGATTTCGGCTAAAAATTCTTTACGGAGGTGTAAGTATGTCGTACACTCATACCTTCGCCCAAAGGTTCTGACCATCCCTTGAGGTTCATTGCTAGTCTGCTAATGAAGTCATCGCTACAAAGGCTAAGCTGAAGAAGGTGCGTCGACGAAGGCAGGTCGGAGAAGGTCCTCTAATGAAGGTCTAGCTAGAGAATGTCGGCGATGAAGGCCAGTGGCGACTGGCGAAGGATGGGCCGGAGAAGGCGTGCCGACGAGGGCTCCAACTTCTAGCTCAGCAAAAATTTTCGTGCCGACCACGGTGGGCGCCACTGTTGAAACATCGGTTTCTAACAAGCGTGAGAAGTGGGCGGAGGCCTTCATCTTAGGTCGGGGTCTTCGCCCGAGATGGGCAGAGGCCGGCCTCCGCCTAAGACGGGCGGAGGTCCCTGAACACAGCGCACTCCTGTCGGACAAAATCCTCTGGCGGAGGCTCCAGACAGAAGGTCGCTAAACGAGGGATTCGGTAGGCTTTGGCCAAGTAGGAGTAAGAGAAAGGGGCGGAGGCCCTCGACTTTGGCCGATGCTCCGGACTCGGGCTATGGCTCAGGCTCTGCCTGAAGGAGAGAGTGAGGATCAAGTACCGACTCACAAGAACTAGGGTTTCATAATTGCTTCACCAACCTCTCTCTCACAGTTACAAGTGTTCCCTATTTATAGGGCTCAACTACAACTTTACAGAGTTTACAACAGTGCCCCTCAACTGCTACGGTACATTCCAGGAATATTCCAGCCCTAGCGTCTAACCTCAGGGGTGTTCTCATCACACCGTCTCGTGATGTCTTCATCTTGGGCCTAAGCCGACGCCCACTAGAGGCCCGTCAACTGTCCTCACGTATGCCTTGCTGACCTGATCGTTCCTTGATGGGCCTCCGCCGCCCTGGGGAACACCTTCGCCATGATTACTGCGCTTGGCCTCCGCTGTCCCGAGGAGAGCCTCCACCGTCCCGGGGAGAAACTCCACCGTCATTCTTGTACTAGGCCTCCACCGTCTTGGGGGGAAGCCTCCACCGGCTAGGCCTCCGCCGTCTTAGGGAGAGCCTCCACCGGCTGGGCCTCCGCCGTCTTGGGGAGTGCCTCCGCCGATCAGGCCTCTGCCGTCTTAGGGAGAGCCTCTGTCGGCTAGGCCTCCGCCGTCTTGGGGATAGCCTCCGCCGGCCAGGCCTCCGCCGTCTTAGGGAGAGACTCCGCCAGCCGGGCCTCCGCCGTCTTGGGGAGAGCCTCCGCCGTCTTGGGGAGAACCTCCGCCGGCTAGGCCTCTGCCATTATTCCTTCATCAGGCCTCTTCGAGGGGGAGTTGACCCATACTCCATATGGGCTCCCCCAACAGAGATTACAAGAGAGAAATTCTGGTTTGTTATTTCTTAGTCAGCAAAGTTACATTAAGAAAGTTCTTCATCGTTTCAACATGCATGATGTAAAGTCTGTTAGTACTCCTATTGCTTCTCATTTCAAATTATCAGCTTTACAATGTGCTAGTACGGATGAGGATTTTGAGTACATGTCAAGAGTTCCATATTCTAGTGTTGTTGGTTCTTTGATGTATGCCATGATTTGCTCTCGTCCTGATTTATCATATGCTATAAGTTTGGTTAGTAGATACATGGCTAATCCTAGTAAAGAATATTGGAAGGTTATTTAGTGGATTTTCAGGTACCTTCGTGACACAACAAATGCTTGTTTGAAGTTTGGCAAGACTGATAAGGGACTCACTGGCTACGTGGATTCAGATTTTGCTGTCGATTTGGATAAGAGGAGATCTCTCATAGGTTATGTATTCACTATTGGTGGTTGTGCTGTGAGTTGGAGGGCAACATTGTAGTCCGTTGTTGCCCTGTCTATCACTGAAGCAGAATACATGGCTGTTGCTGAAGCATGTAAAGAATCGGTTTGGTTGAAAGGTTTGTTTACTGAGCTTTGTGGAGATGATTCTTACATTAATTTATTTTGTGACAGTCAAAGTGCTATATGTCTCACTAAAGATCAGATGTTTCATGAGAGAATGAAGCACATTGATGTCAAATACCATTATGTTCGCGATGTTATCGCGCAAGGTAAGCTGAAGGTATGCAAGATAAGCACACATGATAATCCTACTGATATGTTGACAAAGCCAGTTCCTGTTGCTAAGTTTGACCTTTGCTCAAGCTTAGTTGGTATAACTGTTTAGCCCAAGAGACTATTTGGCACCGGAAGTATTTCTTTGTTGTTTCAGGGTGAAGGTTCGTTTTATGCTACAAGAAGGAATTTGTTTCAAGGTGGAGTTTGTTGAGTTGTGATCCAAATTCAGTTATGTACAAGATAAAGGCTAACTTCTGCCGAAGCGAAGCGAGGCCCGTCGCCAGTATGGATCGTCGCCTATTAGGGTTTTCCATCTATATATACTTCCTGTAAGCCGTCGTCTTGGGATAAGAAAAGTTGTAAATCTCCTACGTTTGTAACCTCAGCCGATATAGTAAAGATTTGTTGGCTGGTGTCCGTGGTTTTTTCACGTTAAAATCTCGTGTCCCCTGTATTTAATCTACTGTTCTTCGTCATTTATATTGCGCTAACACTTCTAAAAGGATCAAGATGCCCAAGAGGGGGGGTGAATTGGGCTAATTCTAAATTCTCTTGCAATAATCAAATCCTACGGATAGCCCAATTAACCCCTTGTGCCTAGAAAAGTGTTTCTATCAAACTAACGCACAACGGACTTACAACCGATATTCCAAACTTACTCTAGCATGCAATTCTATGGATGTAAAAACAAGTATTGAATTGCTCAAAGTAAATACTCAAAGTAAATGCTCAAAGTAAATAGAGAGAGAAAGGAACGCGGCGATGTTTTGCCGAGGTATCAGAGAGTCGCCACTCCCCACTAGTCCTCGTTGGAGCACCCACGCAAGGGTGTAGCTCCCCCTTGATCCGTGCAAGGATCAAATGCTCTCTACGGGTTGATTCTTCGACACTCCGTCGCGGTGAATCACCCAAAGCCACTCACAACTTGAGTTGGGTCACCCACAAGCTCCGCCGGGTGATCACCAAGCTCCCAATCACCACAAAGCCGTCTAGGTGATGGCGATCACCAAGAGTAACAAGCACGAACTCTCACTTGACCACGCGAAGCCTAATGAGAAGATGGATGCACACTTTGCTACTCTTGATTTACTAATGAGGCTACTCTCTTGGATTCTCAAATCTCAATCACCTCACTAGGACCTTGCTCTTCTTGGCACTCACAAACGTGTTTCTTAGCTGTTGGAATGAGCAAAAGTGACTCCACACACGAGTGGAGCTTCTATTTATAAGGCAGCCTAAAAAACGAACCGTTATGAGCTCCTGCGGGGTGACCGGACGCTCTGGTCGTGTTGACCGGACGCTCCGGCTAGTTCAACTCGCAAACCAGTGAAAATGTATTGATCGGACGCTGGTAGGGTTCGGTCACCACTGACCGGACGTGTCCGGTCGCATGAAACCCTCACTGGATGCTTACTGGACTCGACCGAACGCTAAACCCTCAGGGTCCGGTCAGTACTGACCGGACGCATCCGGTCATAGATTCCCTTCACTGGAACCTTACTAGAGTCAACTGGACGCTGCCTCTCAATGTCCAGTCACTTAACTGATCCAGCGTCTGGTCACACCGAACGCTGTCTGCTTGATCAAATGAACTGACCGGACCCTGCGGCCAGCGTCCAGTCACACCGGAGCCAGCGTCTGGTCAGCATTTGACCCTCCATTCACTTCCAACTTTCGATCATATGTGAATGAAGTTTGCTCCAAAAGATCTTAGGCATTCATAGAGCTACCTAGAGCTAGTTTTAACAAGTGTGCACCACACCTAACTCACTAGACTCAACTAGGTCAAGCTACCCATCCATACCCCCCTTAATAGTACGGCCAAAGGAAAAAACAAAGTCCTAAACTACTCTAAGTGTCACTCCAACTCCAATCGACACTTAGAACTAGTCATCCTTAACCTTGTCGTCCATCCTTTGAAAACCGAAACGATTTCCATCGTAGGGGCATGACCACCTCGATTGTCCAATCGATCACCATTACCATGACCTAACTTAATTGCCTCTGCAAAACACACGTTAGTCATAGTAATCTTGTATTGACATTAATCACCGAAATCCAACTAGCGGCCTAGATGCTTTCAATCTCCCCATTTTTGGTGATTGATGACAATACCACCTCGAGTATGTGAAAGAGTGAGGTTTTTGACGGGCTTGGTTCATATAAGCTTTTGTCAATAAGAACAAAAGAAGTTAGGCAACCTTATATGACCCAAGCCAACACAATGTACTCAAAGGATATGAATTACGCATGAGTACAAATAACAAAGCTCATTTGCATTGGAGTATAAATGCGGAAGCAAAAGCAAATGAGCATTACACAAGTGATATGACATATAAATGATGCAAAGTAGAAAGCACACATGTCATATATCATAATCACGTAGATATCACTATCACATAGATATAATAATATGCATGAAAGTAACACACGAATGCATAATAGTAATAGTGTATCACACAAATAAAACTCCAAATGTATATAATAAGCTAATACTATAAAACTAGCTCCCCCTAAATCTCGCTCCCCCTGAGTCTACATACTCAAACCCTCTCCTCCTTTGGCGTCAAACACCAAAACCTAGAGGTCGGTCGGCGGGGATGCAGCGGACGAGCCGGGCGCTGAAGTACGTGGAGCAAGATGGAACTAGGCGCCATCATCATCTGACCCTGAGCTCTGTACTGACTGACCCTCTGAAGCAGGAAGTGTTGCTGAAGCGGTCTGGGTCTGAGCTAGGGCAGGTGCTACCTGTGATGCTGCAAGGACATCTGTCGTAGGATCTGACGAGGTGACAGACGAGGGGAGCCTCTGAGTAGTCATTATAGCTGGAGCTGCTGTAGAGGGACCGGTGGTATGCATATGAGGTGGTGTGGGCATGCCGGTCAACTCGCTGAAGGATGCTCCAAGACTCCTAGATACTGATGTGTCAAGCACAAATAGCGAGAAAGACTGCTCTGGTGTGAAGCCCGTCTGAAAAGGCGTGAACTGTGGGGCTACCACTGGTGAGGACAACCACTGGGACACCTGAACTGTAGGTGAAGCAAATGTAGCTAGAGGCTGTCCCTGACTCTGAAGCCCACTAGGCTGTACTGTTGGAGTCATCGAAGTGGTGGCAGGTGGAGCAAGCTGGGGCAAAGGCTGTGGCTGTGGAGCCCCAAGTGCTGTGACAACATGCTGCATAAATCCCATGAGCTGCTGCTGCATAAGTAACTACTGGTGCTGAAGGAGCCTCTGCTGCCGCTGGAACTCGTCCTGACGAGCCTGAAACTGTGCGAAGTTGGCAGCTGTCTCCTGAGCCTGTCGTGCCTGCTCCCGCTGCATCTGCTCAAGAATGACAATCAATGCGGGGTCTGTTTGCGGTGTAGGTGGTGCTAAGCTAGAACTGCCGGCCTCTGCATCATGTCTGCGTGGAGGCATCTGAGGTATCGGCTGATAGTCATCATCCGAGCTATCACTGGACTCGGTCATCCCCTGCTGTGCCTCAAGCTACTCCTCCTCTATAGCGGCTATGCCTCTGATGATCTCGTCCTACTGAGCTGCTGACTCTGGAACATCTGGACGATGGCTGGGCTGAGCAGGTGCCTATGGAGTGTTGTGCCTGATCCTCTATGCCATGTTATACGCTGGAAACTCTGTGGTGGCAGCCCTGTACTCGGCAACTATCTCTAGGGTCCTGACTTGCACACACTTAAGCATCAGGAAAGTAATCTAATGTGCATACGGAAGCTACCTACGACCCTTGAAGCCCTCAGCAATAGTATCCTCCATCTCTGATAGAAGGAGGTCCCAAATGTCGAACACTGTCTGCTGCATCAGGGCATTCAGGAGCCAGAGCTATAGGCGAGTCAGACCCTCTCTGTATCCCAACCTGGGAAGTAGTGTCCTCCTGATAATGACCTCTAGCACTCTCGCTGTAGGAGTCAAGTCACTGGGGTTCCTGCTTGACCCCTCACCAAACGGCTCCTTGAAGCAATGTCGCACCAGATCTGTCGGGGGCACCATCCCTCCATGAGGATGCCTGGGAGGCTCCTGCTGTCCATAGCATACCTCATGCAACTTGACAGGCTGATCCTGTAGCCTCAATATCTCCCGGGCCCTGAAGCTCATCACCCGGTAATCTCTGCCATTGAATGCAAAGTGTATGAAGTTGTGATGCAGATCAACGTAGAGTGAAGCATAAAACTACCGGACCTAAGATGGTACATATACTCCTATCCGGCCAATCAGATCTGCAAGCCCCGACAAATATGACAAGTAGGGGCGGATGTGCTCTCCAGCGGCTGCCACAATAGACTCCAAACTACAGACCCTCTGAGATCTGAACACTGCTCCACTGTTCAGATATGCGTTGTAGAAGTCCTCCTAGAGCGGTGTATAGAACCCCTCAGCTGCTCTCTCATCCCTCCTCGGAGGGAACCACACGTTGAACTCAACAAAATGTAGCTGGCGAACCTGTCTGGCTATGGCGGCCCTCAAGTCGAGGTGTACCACTGGAGGCGGACCCTGTGGTCTGGGCGGTGGGCGTGAACCCCTGCGCTGTGTAGCTGGCCTCGGTGGAACTATAGCACTGGTACGACTAGAGCGGCGTAGCTGGGGTGCCGGCTCGGTCTCCTCGGCCTGCTGGCCCTCCTAAGTCTCCTGAGCTGGCTGAGGCTCTGCTGGTGGGGGCTGCTGCTGTGCCTCCTGCTGGGACTCCCCCTGTGGTCGAGCCTCCTCAATAGCTAGTCGATGACCTGCCATCATGACAGTCCCAGGTGGACCACCATGACGACGCTCAGCCTCCTCAACTGTTGCCCACTGTGCTGGTGTGAGCTGTGGATCTGCTATGACAACACCACTGCGAGCACCTCCTCTCTTGGCACGCTCTGTGGCCTCAGCGACTGCAGCTGCTCTTGCTGTCTCTGCGTCGGGGTGCTTGTGCTTCTTGGATGTCACCTGCTTTGTTGACTTGCCTTTCGATCCTACAGGCTGGCGAGGCGGGGGCCTCCGATCATCATCACCTGGGCCACCACCAACGTTCTTGGTGCGAGCCATCTGATCTGACAAGAGGATGAACTGCCGCTGATGAAGATCAACTGTCAAACTAACACTCCCGAGGCTTGGCCTCGATCCTTACTCGTGAGCTTGGCTCCGAGTTGACTGACAATTGCCACACGAACCATAACGGCACCGACTCGCTGCACGATAGAATAGATGGATATACGAATAAATACAATATATCTAATAGATGCGAAAACCTAGGAAGCAAGCAATGTAGATACGAAATTGAGACGACGGGCAAGCTACCTGACGATCAGCGATCCGGGAAAAGAAAAGACGTCACGCGGGGGAACCCTCGGAACCGGCTGGGGCTAGGGTTACGAAGAACAGCGATGAACCGGTGGCCCTAGATTATTTGAAATCAGTGCATTGCATTGCAATTTGATCTAAGCAAATCAAAATTGGAACACAGGTCAGGCCTTACCAACGATGGAGGAGGTAGGGCAAGGGCACTGGAGATGGCCTTGAGTGGCACTCGGTGCCGGAGGAGCCGACGACAGCGCTGTCGTCGCGGAAGGTGCACGGGTCAGGCAAGCGCGCGAGCTAGGGTTGGCACGGCTGCGGTGGCGCGGAACAGGGGCGAGTGTAGGCAGGGGAGGCGCGGTGGCATGCGAGACGGGCGCAAGGTGGTCGGCTCGGGGCTACGGCGGCACGGCGAGCTGCCGTGGCACGATGGCTTGGGCGCGGGAACGGCGGGCGGGCTCGGGACGGAGCTGCAGTGGCGCGGTTAGGTCAAGGAAAAAAGACCCGATGGCTGCGGTTATATGAGGGCCCCAAATGCGACAAAGAAGGAAACGGAAGAGGAGTCCCGATGTCGCACGAAATCCACTGACCGGACGCTCCGGTGGTAGCGACCGGACGCTACCACCCAGCGTCCGGTCGATTCTAGAGAGGTCCAATTCCTCTGGAATCGACCGGACGTAGGCAGGGTCCGGTCAGTACAGCATGTTCTTGCTTCAAATGATCGGACGCTGGATCCGTTCCTGACCAGACGCACAAACGCAGCGTCCGGTCACTCCTTCACCAGCAGTTCACCTCCTGTGAACTGACCAGACGCTGGATAGCAGCGTCCGGTGCAGCGTCCGGTGCACCTTTTCCAGCAAATCTTCAAAGTTCCTTGGCGCTGCCTGTTCCCAATCAAGTCCCAACTTGAATAAGATCCAAATAAACACCAATTGGGACTGATGTGAGTGACCTCTCTCAAACCCTCATATTTTTAAAATATTTTGCCTTAGGCTATAATTCTTTTTAAGAAAATAGGCAACAAGAGGGCAAATGGAACAAAATGACAAATCAACATTCATGCATATGCAATACTTGTAAGTAAATCTAGTTGCTTGTCAAGTTTGATCCAAGGTTAAGCTTCTTCACACGCTTTTCGGCGGTTATCTTAACCATGTTAGACAAGCCCTATATGCATTGCCAAAAATTAAACATGTTGTATATTACAATGAATGCAAGGGACAACACAAGCTCAATTTTTAGTGAAGTTGCTAAAATCAAGTACATTGAGCTCATTCCGCAATCTACAAAATGTAGCCTCATCTAGCGGTTTAGTGAAGATATCCGCTAATTGATCTTCGGTTCTTACACCTTCTAGTGATATATCATTTTTAGGAACATGATCTCTTAGAAAGTGATGACGGATATCTATGTGCTTGGTGCGAGAGTGTTGAACCAGATTATTTGCAAGTTTTACCGTACTTTCATTGTTGCACAAAAGAGGTACCTTTTCTAGAACTACACTATAGTCTAGCAAAGTTTGTTTCATGTATAATATTTGTGCACAACAAGCACCCGCGGCAATGTATTCCACTTCGGCGGTGGACAAAGCCACACTATTTTGTTTCTTGGAGGACCAAGACACAAGTGATCTACCAAGCAAATGGCACCCTCCAGATGTGTTTTTTCTATCAACTTTACATCCAGCGTAATCCGAATCGGAATAGCCAATTAATTCAAATATAGCTCCTTTGAGATACCAAAGGCCAATGCTTGGTGTGTGCTTAAGATACCTAAGGATTCTTTTTACGGCTATTAAATGTGTTTCCTTAGGACTAGCTTGAAATCTAGCACACATACACACACTAAACATGATGTCGGGCCTAGATGCGGTCAAATATAACAAACTACCAATCATTGAACGGTAGAGAGTTTGATCAATCGGGTTACCTCCTTCTTCTAGGTCGAGATGTCCATTGGTAGGCATTGGTGTCTTGATTGGCTTACATTCATCCATCTTGAATCTCTTGAGAAGATCTTTTGTGTATTTCTCTTGAGAGATGAAGATGCCTTCTTTCATTTGCTTGACTTGAAAACCAAGAAAGAATGTATGCTCACCAATCATTGACATCTCGAA
The DNA here is from genome assembly GCF_019320115.1 of Miscanthus floridulus. Classification (NCBI taxonomy): domain Eukaryota; kingdom Viridiplantae; phylum Streptophyta; class Magnoliopsida; order Poales; family Poaceae; genus Miscanthus; species Miscanthus floridulus. The sequence goes on from NC_089585.1 coordinate 98,951,106, forward strand.
CTCCTTCGACATCAATTCACCAAATTCTTTACATGAGTCTTCATTTGATGATCCAAAGATGATATCATCAACATATACTTGACAAATGAAGATATGCCCATCAAGCTTCTTGGTGAATAGTGTGGTGTCGACCTTTCCAATGGTGAAGCCCTTCTCAATGAGGAAGTCCCGAAGGCGCTCATACCAAGCTCTTGGGGCTTGCTTAAGCCCATATAGTGCCTTGGACAACATATAAACATGATTAGGATATCTAGAGTCTTCAAACCCTGGAGGTTGATCAACATAGACTAGTTCATTAATAAAGCCATTTAAAAATGCACTTTTCACATCCATTTGATATAGCTTCATTTCATGATGTGATGCATATGCAAGAAGGATACGGATGGCTTCTAATCTTGCAACCGGTGCAAAGGTCTCTCCAAAATCCAAACCTTCAACTTAAGAGAACCCCTTTGCAACTAGTCTTGTCTTGTTCCTCACAACAACACCTTGATCATCTTGCTTGTTGCGGAACACCCACTTTGTTCCAATGACTCTTGCACCTTTTGGTCGCTCTTTAAGAGTCCAAACTTCATTGTGAGTGAAGTTGTTCAACTCTTCATGCATGGCATTGATCCAATCCGGATCTTTAAGAGCTTCTTCTACCTTGGTAGGCTCATAGCAAGAGACAAAAGAGTGATGAGCAATAAATGAAGTAAGTTTTTGAGATCGAGTCATTACACCCTTTGATGGACTCCCTATGATGAGATCTTGTGGATGATCTTGTAGGAGAGGTGTATTTCTTCTATTAACCACTTGAGGAGGAGGTTGTGGAGCATCAACATCTTGTGCTTGTACCACCATTTGCTCATAGGAGATATGAGTATCTTCATTTTCTACCCTTCCATCCTTTTCACCATCTTGTGGCACACTTGATGAAGAAGGTTGGTTAATGACTTGTACATCATCTTCATCATCTTTTGGCTTGATGTCTCCCACCAGAATATTCTTCATAGCCTCCCTCAATGGTTCATCACCTACATCATCAAGATTCTCATGTGCTCCTTGGGAGCCGTTAGATTCATTAAATTCCACATCATATATTTCTTCAACCAAGCCGGTGGCATGATTAAATACTCTATATGCTTTGGACTTTAATGAGTAACCAATAAGAAAACCTATATCACAACATCTTTGGAACTTCCCTAGGTGTTGCCGCTTCTTGTAGATGTAGCACTTGCCATTGAGCAACTCATAAGGTGTCTTGCCAAGGAACTTTTGAAGGAATAGGTGATTGGATGCATAACATGTGGTGTTGATTGCTTCCGCCCATAGAGCTTCGGAGGTGTTATACTCATCTAGCATTGTCCTTGCAAGAGTGATCAAAGTCCAGTTCTTCCTCTCAACTACACCATTTTGTTGAGGAGTATAAGTTGCGGAGACTTCATGTTTGATTCCAACTTCACCACAATAGGCTTCAATATTTGTGTTGTCAAATTCTTTGCCATTGTCACTTTTAATCTTCTTGAGCTTCACTTCAAATTCATTTTGAGCTCTCTTGGCAAACTTCTTGAAGCAAGATGCAACTTCAGATTTGTCATGAAGGAAGAACACCCATATATACCTTGAATAGTCATCCACAATCACAAGACAATAGAGATTTCCTCCTAAACTCTTGTATGTTGTTGGTCCAAATAAATCCATGTGTAGGAGTTCTAGCACTCTTGTGGTTGACGTGAAAGCTTTGGTTGGATGAGTGTTTGCAACTTGCTTGCCGGCTTGACATGCACTACAAAGCTTGTCCTTCTCAAACTTCACATCATTCAAACCTCTCACCAAATCATTCTTCATAAGCTTTTTGAGTGAGCTCATCCCAACATGAGCAAGTCTTCTATGCCATAGCCACCCAAGTGTTATTTTGGTGAATAGGCAAGTCTTCAAATTTGCATCTTCGGAGGTGAAGTCAACTAGATATAAGTTGTTGTATCTAAATCCATTGAATATCACTTGATTGTCATCTACCTTAGACACAACAACCTCCTTCTCGGTGAACAAGCATTGGAAGACAAGATCACACAATTGCCCAACGGATAGCAAGTTGAAGCTCAATGAAGCAACATAGAGCACATTGGAGATAGAATGATATTTAATATTGCTACTTTGCCCAATCCTTTAACCTTGCCCTTTGAATTATCTCCAAATGTTATTTTCTCTTGTCCATCTACCTCTTCATCTAGTGAGGTGAACATACGAGGATCCCCGGTCATATGCTGAGTGCAACCACTATCAATAACCCAATGACTTCCACCGGTCTTGTAGTTCACCTACACACAAGAGATTCAAGCTTTAGGAATCCACACTTGTGGAGGGCCCTTCACCTTCTCAACAAGTGACTTAGCCACCCAAATCTTCTTAGGCCTACTCTTGTTGGGGGGTCCTAAGAATATGACTTTCATCTTTCCACTAGAATCTTTTCTAAGCATGTAGTGAGCATTGAAAGCAAAGGGTCTAGTATGCTTAGGCAAGGGTTGTGGCGGTGGAGTTTGACACTCATGAGCAAAGTAGCCTTCTTGTCCACACTCAAAGCATCTCTTTGGCTTTGGCTTTGGCTTTGATTGTTGTTGTTGAACTTGAGCCTTCTTCTTCTCTATACTTGCCACATATCCAATGCCACTTCTATCTATCTTCATGATAGTGTTCATGAGTATCTCACTTTGGAGATGCTTGCCTCTAGCAAACTTGCTCAACCCAATTTTGAGATGTTCTTTCTCCATCTTGAGCTTCTTGTTCTCTTCCTTGAGAACCTCATTGTTCTTCTCTTCCTTGAGCTTCTTGTTCTCTTCCTTGAGCTTCTCATTCTCAAGGATCAACTCTTTGTCATGATCAAGAGTTTCTAGCACAATGATGTTGTTGCTCTTCATCTCTTCAAGATCTTTCATGAGCTTCTCATTATCACTCTTGAGCTTGACATACTCATCATAGTCATTGCACTCAACCACTTGCTTGCCTTTGCTACTAGATTCATGCTCAATGCTCTCATCAATTAAATCATCACATGAGGTAGCTATATCAATCTTAACAACATGGTTAGTAGCATCATGTGGCTCATTTGATAACAATTCTTGAGCAATAACAAGAGTATCATAATTGATCTTTAGAGTTGTATATTCATCTTTTAGCTTGTTGTGACTAGTGATGAGCTCATTGTGCACCCACTCAAGTTTATCATGTTTATCTTTAAGCTCTTTCTTAGAAGATTTGTGCTCCTTGAGTTTGGATGATAAAGAATCATTTGTTTCTTTGAGCTCATCATTAGCCTTTTCTAATGTATCATACTTAGCTAAGAGTGAATCATTTTTAGCATCAAGTTTTTCATTTGTAGCTCTACTCTTTCTAATGATCTTGGTGTATTTTCTTAGTATTTTGACAAGATCATCATATGTAGGTGAATCATCATCGCTATCGCTATCATCATCACTAGCTTGCTCATCATCACTACTATCATCACTCTTAGTTACCTTGCGTTCACCCTTGGCCATAAGGCATAGGTGTGTAGAGGATGATGGCGATGGTGGCGGTGAAGATGCAAGATCAATAGCAATGGCGGCCACCTTCTCATTGTCACTATCATCATCGGATGATCCACTTGATGAATCAATATCTGTGAGCCAATCACCGATAATGTAGGCCTTGCCACTTTTCTTCTTCTTGTAGAAGTCCCTTTTTTTGCCATCTCTCTTCTTGTATGGCTTGTTCTTTTTCTTTTCATCTTCATCTTCATTGCTTGAGTCATTTTTCTTGCCCTTGTTCTTGAACTTGTCTTTCTTGGGCTTTGTGCATTGATGAGCTAGATGGCCAAGTTCACCACAATTGTAGCAATCCATCTCGGAGATTGGCTTTCTTCTTGAGCTAGTGAAGAACTTCTTCTTCTTGCCGTCAAACTTGATGCCACTCTTGTTTAGCTTCTTTAGCATCTTGGCGGTCTTCTTCACCATGAGAGCAAGACTTTTTTCATCATCTTCATCACTTGAGCTCTCATACTCAAGTCTTGCTTTGCTCTTATCTTGGCTAGCTTTGAATGCTAAATCCTTCTCTTTCTTCTTTGTAGAGGATGAGCTATCTTGTGGCGTGATGTGCATGTACATCTCATGAGCATTGATCTTTCCCAAGATTTGTGTCGGTATAGCGGCGGAAAGATCACCTTGATGTAGCACGGTCACAATATGCCCATATTTGTCAATGGGGAGAACACTCAAGATCTTTCTCACAACGTCGGATGGTGACATTTGAGTAAGTCCAAGCCCATTGACTTCCTCTACAAGAACATTTAAACGAGAATATATCTCATTAGCACTTTCTTTGGGAAGCATCTCAAAAGAATTTAGCTTTTTAATCACAAGATGATAGTGTTCCTCACGCTCACTCTTGGTTCCCTCATAGAGCGCACAAACGTCCGACCATAGTGCACGGGCGTCTTTGTGGTTCCTTACATGGTTAAACACATCTTTGTAAATGCCTCTAAAGATGGTGTTTTGAGCCTTTGTATTCCATTTTTCATAGTTAACCTCATCGCCTTGTAGGTTAGTAGCATCCTGAGGTTTTGGGAAGCCTTGAGAGGCGGCTCTAAGAATACCAACGTCTAGAGCTTCTAAGTACGCCTCCATGCGGATTTTCCAATATGGAAAATCATCTCCCTCAAAGATAGAAGGAGGTCCATCCCCGTGAGACATCTTTCTCTAAGCGATTAAGCTTAAAAACGTGAGCACGAGGCTCTGATACCAATTGAAAGGATCAAGATGCCCAAGAGGCGGGGGGTGAATTGGGCTAATTCTAAATTCTCTTGCAATAATCAAATCCTACGGATAGCCCAATTAACCCCTTGTGCCTAGAAAAGTGTTTCTATCAAACTAACGCACAACGGACTTGCAACCCATGTTCCAAACTTACTCTAGCATGCAATTCTATAGATGTAAAAACAAGTATTGAATTGCTCAAAGTAAATACTTAAAGTAAATGCTCAAAGTAAATAGAGAGTGAAAGGAACACGGCGATGTTTTGCCGAGGTATCGGAGAGTCGCCACTCCCCACTAGTCCTCGTTGGAGCACCCGCACAAGGGTGTAGCTCCCCCTTGATCCGCGCAAGGATCAAGTGCTCTCTACGGGTTGATTCTTCGACACTCCATCGCGGCGAATCACCCAAAGCCGCTCACAACTTGAGTTGGGTCACCCACAAGCTCCGCCAGGTGATCACCAAGCTCCCAATCACCACCAAGCCATCTAGGTGACGGCGATCACCAAGAGTAACAAGCACGAACTCTCACTTGACCACGCGAAGCCTAATGAGAAGATGGATGCACACTTTGCTACTCTTGATTTACTAATGAGGCTACTCTCTTGGATTCTCAAATCTCAATCACCTCACTAGGACCTTGCTCTTCTTGGCACTCACAAACGTGTTTCTCAGCTGTTGAAATGAGCAAAAGTGACTCCACACACGAGTGGAGCTTCTATTTATAAGGCAGCCTAAAAAACGAACCGTTATGAGCTTCTGCGGGGTGACTGGACGCTCCGATCGTGTTGACCAGACGCTCCGGTCAGTTCAACCCGCGAACCAGTGAAAATGTATTGACCGGACGCTGGCAGGGTCCGGTCACCACTGAGCGGACGCGTCCGGTCGCATGAAACCCTCATTGGATGCTTACTGGACTCGACCGGACGCTGAACCCTCAGGGTCTGGTCAGTATTGACCGGACGCGTCCAGTCACAGATTCCCTTCACTGGAACCTTACTAGAGTCGACCGGACGCTGCCTCTCAGCATCCGGTCACTTAACCGATTCAGCGTCTGGTCACACCGAACGCTGTCTGCTTGATCAAATGAACTGACCGGACCCTGCGGCCAGCGTCCGGTCACACCGGAGCCAGCGTCCGGTCAGCATTTGACCCTCCATTCACTTCCAACTTTCGATCATATGTGAATGAAGTTTGCTCCAAAAGACCTTAGGCATTCATAGGAGCTACCTAGAGCTAGTTTTAATAAGTGTGCACCACACCTAACTCACTAGACTCAACTAGATCAAGCTACCCGTCCATACCCCCCTTAATAGTACGGCCAAAGGAAAAAACAAAGTCCTAAACTACTCTAAATGTCACTCCAACTCCAATCGACACTTAGAACTAGTCATCCTTAACCTTGTCGTCCATCCTTTGAAAACCGAAACGATTTCCATCGTAGGGGCATGACCACCTCGATTGCCCAATCGATCACCATTACCATGACATAACTTAATTGCCTCTGTAAAACACACGTTAGTCATAGTAATCTTGTATTGACATTAATCACCGAAATCCAACTAGGAGCCTAGATGCTTTCAACTTCCAATTCCACTTAGCTTCTTTTCCTCACTTGGCATCCATGGTGTGCAGCAGCAGCAAACAAACAGAATCTGCGGCCATTGTTTGTGAGGAGGGGCCAGCGTGAAGCAACAAACACAAACCGCTTGGGAGTTGAGCAAACAGCTTTACCCATAGGCCATGGTGGGTGTCCTGCTATGCCACCATATGTCGCGGCTTCCGCTCCTCCTGGCTATATTGGTTGCCGCTTCCCGTGGCGATCCTTCCGGCGACGATTACAACACCTCCATATGCAAGCTGCAACCATACACACGTGGCAACCTGAATATCAGGTACCCGTTCTATCTTTCCGATGAGACGGCAGATGTCCTGGGCAACGCCAACTCCTCCTGCGGCTACCCTGGGCTGGCCATCGACTGTGTGGACGACGAGTATCCCATCCTGCAACTCGGCAGCGGCCCAGACTACTACTACAACGTGACGGGCGTCAAGCCGTCAACTACTCCAACTCCACCATCTCCCTCGCCGACCTAGATGTCCTCGTCTCCTCGATGATGAGAGCTGCCCACGGGTCGACCACAACGTCACCGTGCCGCCCACCTTGTGGCTCAACCTACCAGAGTACACCGTTCGCTACCTCCTCTTCTTCACCAACTGCTCCATCGCCACTATCCGTGGATAGTCTACCATCCACCCGATCGCATGTGCAAGCAATTCTGACGACGGTGTATTTGTGATTCCTTCGGAGCTGCCCCACCAAACTTTGTCACAGGAGTGCAAGCAAGTTCTCTTAGTGCCGGTGCTTCAGAACGCCTCCCTGACGATCGATTCGCAATGGAGCACCAACGGGTACCGCAACGCTCTTAAACAGGGTTTTCAGTTGGGATGGAACTTGAATAGGAAGTCCGAGCAGTGTACCAAGTGCGAGGGATCCAATGGAGGGTGTGCTCACAGCCGAGATGGGGAATTCGTGGCTTGCTTGTGTACCAACGGGCGAGTCAGCGGCGAGGAGTGCACCAACGGTAAGCCCTTTCTGTCCTTGTACAGCTGACTACCTTTTCTCTTTTCTTGGTTCCAAATCGCTAAGGGGATAGATCCATTAGCTTGCGGCTTCTTGACTTGTAGGTAGCTGCTAGTTTTTTTTTTAAGGGCGGCGAGAGTTTTGCCACAATTTTTATTAGAATGATAGAAGAAAAAAAAAAGATTACAGAACAAGAGTTTTGCCACAATTTTTTTTAGACGCTAGAAAAAAGAGTTTTGACATAATTCTTTATCTCTTCCCTTTTAGTAGTATAGTCTTAGTCGTACCTGCCAGTTGTAGCTTCAGAACGAAAAAAAAAACTTGTTTTTGATTCACTATTTACCATGAAATCAAATCTTGCTTGGCCTGAACGAAGAACTTCGATTGCTTTTTGAAAATAAAAGGTGTAGAAATGGATCTAAATAAAAGGACAACGAAAAAGCTATATAACACCCGGGTGTTTTAGCACCCGGGCCCACACGATTTTTTTTTTCTGCAGCGGAACCGCCCGTCCGCCGGCGCCCGCGTTGCCACGCCAGCACCCTTGCCCACGCCCGCGCCCGCACCCGCCTGTGCCCGGCCCGCGCCGCTGCTGCGCCTGACATCGAAAACCAACTCCTATGAACTTCTTCTTCCCCAACTTCTGGCACCGCCCCAAATTTTGTCTTTGTCCTTTCATAGAGAAAAAATTGTTACTTGTGATTTATGATTTGTGCCAAGGAGAAAGATGAACAGTAACAGAAGAGAGGAGGAAGATGAACCGTAACCGTGTGGAAAAAATTCGGGTGTAACTGGGTGCTAAAACACCCGGTTGTTAGATAGACGTTCCCGAGGATAAAAATTCGTAGAAATCAATCGACCATCTAGAAATGTTAGCCATATCCTTAGCAGGACCACCAGCAGAAGCCGACCACCAGGTTGTTATATCTTAGGTTTCTCTTGGGCTTTCCATGTCAAGTTCATTCTAACCCTAAAGGCCTGTTTGTTTGGGCTCTCTGAGAGCTTTTGGATCTCAGTTTTTTTACCTTCTAAAGCCAAGAAGCTCCCATAAGCCAAAAGTCACGGTGAGCTTCTGGTCTTTTGGTTTATGGGAGTTGTTTGGCTTTTGAAAACTCCATAAACCAGTGGTCTCAAAGTGGTCAAAAGCTCAAACAAATAGGGTCTAAGTCTGCAACAACCGCTCCCTCATACTTACCATTTTGTAACATTGCAAGGTGTTTGATTCATCACAAAATCAGAATTTTTTTAGATGAGTTAGCATCAAGTTCAAAGTGGCATCATGAACTTTCGGATCACAGTAAGCCTGTAGTTGTATTCGTTCGCGTAAACGCACCGTTTACACACCATTTAAACATTATACGGACACAGTAGTACGCTGTTTCTGTTTAATTGGCCATTTATCCCGTTTAAATGGCGTTTTGCCCATTTAAGTGCCCATTTAGCCTGAATATTGGCTAAACGGCAAATGATCGACTATTTACTACTTACCGATTCTTCCCCCAATCTCGACGCAATGTGTTGTGCAACACTCTGTTCACCTGGACGTCCGCAACTTGAAAGGCTACTTTTTACCAAAAGAAATTAATTTGTTTGTTTTTTTAAGAAGCTCAGATGCTAATACCTTTTAATGTGTTCTAATAAAAGAAATTCCTACTTTCGGATTGCAAACGCCATTGATGGAGCGAGAAAGATGATGGCTCATTAATAGGATGTCCGGCTGCACTTAAAATAAGCCGCAACCAGCTGCTTAAATAGTAATTTGTGAGAGGAGTCAAACGGCCTGTTCGCTGGTTGGTTTCTGGGCTGGTTTGGGCTGGCTGATGCTGGTTTATTGTGAGAGGAAAACACTGTTGGCTGGCTGGTTTGGGTTGGCTGAAACCAACAAGCGAACAGGCCGAAAGAAGCAAGTTCTAGTTGTGCAGTTGTTACTTTTCAAACTTTAAAGCACTATATCGTCGTCTACCATTTGATTTGAAGGTCCAATAAAAAAAAACTTTAGCCTCATACACGCCCCGTAGTTCAAAGTCTTTATCATTCTGCCTCTAATTAGGTCCAGTACCGTAAGCGCTCCAATCTGTTTGTATATGGTATTTCTATCTACTTATTTGCCTATTTGCTTCCGTTTGTAGGGCATCAAAAGGGATCTAGAATGTGCAAGGAACTTGTAACTTGGCTTCACTTCCATCGTTTCTCTTTAAGTATTTGTATTGTATGCTCATCTTTTACCAAACCTCCTTTAATCAGATATGCTATAGATCGTCGGTACCTATTTTCATCTAATCGGATATTTATAAGATAAACGCATGAAAATTAAGGGAATGTATCTGTCAGTCTCTAGAACAAAAAAGTAAAATTTAAATAACTTTGCAAATTGGACAAACTGGAGTCATTGATGATATCTTGTTGCTGATGCAGATATTATTGCAAGCACATTGTCCCTCCTACTTCTGTCTACTTATCCTTGCACTATTCCTGGCTCGCAAATTTGGTTTGCTCTGCGTTAAACGGAAGGAAGAACCAATGATCAAGTCCGTTCCAGTTTCCTCAAAAAAAATCAAGTCCTTTCTGCAAAAGAATGGAAACCTACATACAAAAAGATACACTTATGCAGAAGTGAAAAGAATGACAATGTCTTTTTCTAGGCCCCGTTCGCTTCGCTGAAAAAATTAGCCGAAACACTGTTCCTAGGCCATGTTCGCTTCGCTGAAAAAATAAGCCGAAACACTTATCCTTGCACTATTCCTAGGCCCTGTTCGCTTCGCTGAAAAAATAAGCCGAAACACTGTTCCGACTGATTTGTTGCGAGAGAAAAACATTGTTCCAGCTGAAAAAACAAGCTGAAAAGTACGAATTATAAGACAAGCGAACATGGCATAGGACAAGGTGGTTTTGGTGATGTATACAGAGGCAACCTCTCGGACGGCCGTCAGGTAGCAGTCAAGATGCTAAAGGACTCCAAGGGTGATGGGGAGGAATTCATGAATGAGGTGTCCAGCATTAGCAGAACTTCGCATGTCAATGTTGTTATGCTCTTAGGATTTTGCTTGGAAGGATCCAAAAGGGCGCTCATTTATGAGTACATGCCTAATGGTTCACTTGAAAGGTATGCCTTCAATAGCAACATGAACAACCAAAATTCTCTACGTTGGGAGAAATTATTTGACATAGCAATTGGCATCGCTAGAGGACTTGAATATCTCCACCGCGGATGCAATACTCGCATCGTACATTTTGATATCAAACCCCACAACATTTTATTGGATCAAGATTTTTGTCCCAAGATCTCCAACTTTGGATTAACCAAACTATGCCCAAATAAAGAGAGTGCCATTTCCATTGTCGGTGCAAGAGGAACAATCGGCTACATTGCACCTGAGGTCTTCTCAAAGAAATTTGGAACAGTCAGTAGCAAATCTGATGTCTATAATTATGGAATGATGGTCCTTGAGATGGTTGGGGCAAGGGACAGAAATATCAATGCAGATAGTGAAACTAGCAGCCAATATTTCCCTCAGTGGATTTATGAACATTTGGATGACTAGCTTCTGAGATTAATGGTGAGACCACAGAGCTCGTGAGAAAGATGATAGTGGTAGGTTTGTGGTGTATACAAGTTATACCAACTGATCGTCCAACAATGACTAAAGTCATCGAGATGCTAGAAGGAAGCACAAGTAATCTTGAACTGCCACCAAAAGTGATCCTGAATTCCTGATTCGAAGATCAACAATATGTGCTAAGTAATCTTGAACTGCCACCAAAAGTGATCCTGAATTCCTGATTTGAAGATCAACAATATGTGCTATCCTCCCTCTCCTCTCCCCATTTCGTTAGAAAAAATGGAAGAAATGATATTCTTTAGTCGCAGTGTTGCCTGAGGGCAAATATGAGTTGCAGTTTGCGTAATTATAAGACATTCATCGAAGTGTGTTTTTGGACTGTAAACACTAAACAGCATTGGGAATCTTTTAACCGCAGTGTGCTCATACAACCTTGTGTGATGGTATTATTTGTGTCAGGGTTACTACAAGTACAACTCTCTTCTGTGCCAATATGCACAATTCATTGGACAACTGCACTAAGATGCCTTTACATCCTTCGAAATACAATGCAAAGTACATATGACAACTAAAATCCCTGTTCACAACTCAGATCAGGACTACGTCGTACAGTTCTTATAGAATACTTGAATTGATAATCGGACATTAGGGATTTATAGGCGCAGGGGTTACCTACCGCCGAAGCCGGATTGGCCAAAAAAGAGCAATGCAGTTCAGACGCCAGCAGTCGGCGTCGGCCGAACTGGTGCCGCCGCCTGGCCCAGATAGATTGCCTTCCCCTGAGTCTATGCAGATATCGCCAGGCTCACCGGATTCCAGTGCCGCGCGCCTACATATGCGAAGGGGGAATTGGGAACGGGGGATGCGGCGAGAGTAGCAGGTCGCCTGAGGGACGTCCGGCGACATTTTTATCCTCGTTTTCTTCTTCACTACGGGCCGTGGGCTACTAAAAGAGGTTTTTCTGGTTCGTGGGCTACTAGTAGCTGGCCCATTTTTTTACAAAAACATTTACAATGTCTGGGATGGAGCTTGAAATCAACTCCTCTCCTTCAGAACACGCATACCCCAGCTCAGCCAAAGCATGAGCAACTCGATTACATTCTCTACGTTTGAACAAACAAACAAAAAAGGAAAAGTTTGTGGAATTAAGCGACTTCAGTTCTTGCACCAATTCTCCTTTAGGTTTCGCACGATACGCCTCCGATGCCAACTCTTGCTGGAGTATGAGCGCATCAGTCTTCAGTATTAACCTGCTGACCCCCAAGTTCACTGCTGCTTGGACGCCTTGTAAAGCTGCTATAACTTCTGCATGAAAAGCACTCAGCAGATGATTAATTATCCCTCGGCCTGACAGCACCACATCGCCATCACTGTCGTGTAAGATGAAGCCCCAGCTGCCTGTGTTGGAGTCGGCCAAATATGAAGCATCATAGTTTAGTTTCAACACCCCCTCTGGCTGTCTGCTCCATTTTTCCTGTTCTCATCTTTCCACCCCCTTGCGTTTTGGATATCTTGGCCGCATACAATCTGATTGACCGAGCTAGTGTATCGGCATTTCTCTGCCTGCTTTCCTCCCGCACACTATTTCTTTCTGACCATAGGGACCAGATCAGGATCACCATCAACAGCCGGTTTTCTTCCTTCACTTTCAAAATTTATGCCATCACCTCTGCCGGTGTGGATAAGTTAGCTAAAGCCACCCTGTCTCCTTCTAGCGATAGTAGCTGCCAAACATTTCTGGCAAGCTTCCACTTGAAGAACAAATGAGCTCCATCTTCCTCTTCCCTGCCGCACACAGGACATACCGTATCTATCCTCATTCCTCTTCGGGCTATATTACAACGCAGGGGGTGACTGTTGTGGGTTAGTCGCCAAATGAAATGCTTAGGCCTTGTTTAGACTGAGGTTAGGAATCAGTATTTGGCACTGTAGCACTTTCGTTTGTATTTGACAATTATTGTCCAATCATGGCCTAACTAGGCTCAAAAGATTCGTCTCGTAATTTACAATCAAACTGTGTAATTAGTTATTTTTTTATCTACATTTAATACTCCATGCATGTGTCCAAAGATTTGATGTGATGAAGAGAGTATGAAAAAACTTACAATCTAAACAAGGCCTTGATCTTGCTCGGGCAATTTAGATCCCAGATTTTACTCCAAATCAGGTCAGGACAGTTGCTGCTGCTACCTTGAACTCCACCTCGGGATGCTTTTCGTATTATGTCACCTTTGCACACTCTGTAAGCACTCTTGACACTGAAAAGACCTCTTTTATCAAAATGACAAGCAAGTCTATTCTCACGCCCTTCAAAAATTGGTTATGCTAGGATAATTGATGCATTTTCCTCCCAAAATGTGTCCTTAACTAACTCTTCATCCCATGAACCTGTAATCGGGTTTATCAGTTCATCCACATAGGTTAACAGGCTGGCTCCTCTGGGCGTGATCGGCTTATGTTATTGATCCCGCGGTAACAACAGGTCAGACCAGATTTTCAAATTGCTCCCATCCCCTATTCTCCAAACCATACCCTTATTCATTATATCCAGGTCGTGTAGAATGCTGCGCCAACTATAGGACATGCCATGCTTCGCCTTTGCCTCCAAGACCGAGGTGGAAGCAAAATATTTAGCTTTCAATACACGGGCACAAAGAGAATTTGGGTTTTGCCATAGTCGCCAACTTTGTTTAACCAACATTGCAAGGTTGAAAGCATAAATATCTCTAAAGTCGAGCCCTCCTTCCTCCTTCGTCCTCATCATTGTTTCCCTACTTGGCCAGTGTATTTTGTGTTTTCCTTCTTGTTGGTTCCACCAGAATCGACACACCATTGCACTTATTTGGTCACAGAGTGTCTTGGTAAGATCGAAGCATCCCATGGCAAAGGTGGGAATGGCTTGTGCTACAGCCTTGATTAATATCTCCTTCCCACCCCAAGACAAGAATTTCTCCTTCCACCCTTGTATTCGTGACCATATCCGTTCCTTCAAGTACCCAAAGACATCACTCTTTGATTTCCCCACTTGAACAGGAAGACCGAGGTATCTCTCATTCATTGTTTGTTTAGTAATTTGTAGCCGATCACAAATCACCCTTCGCTGCTGTGAACTTGTATTCCTACTAAATAGGACAGCCGACTTAGCCTTGTTGATTACCTGCCCGGAACACTTCTCATACAGGTTAAGAATTTCCTGAAGCTGCTGGGCATCCCCTCATTCACTCGAATCAAAATCAGAGTCATCGGCGAATAACAGGTGTGAAATGCTCGGAGCAGCATGGCAAATCTTCACTCCAGCCAGTGTTCCATCCCCTTCGGCGTTGTGTAGTAAAGCAGAAAAAGCTTCAACACATAGAAAAAAAAAGGTATGGCGACAATGGATCTCCTTGCCTTAGTCCTCTCTCAGGTTTGAAGCTTTCTGTCAATTCACCATTAACCTTGATTCTATACGAAACTGATGCGGTGCACTCCATGATTAAATCAATCCATCTATCAGCAAAACCCAGTCTGTGCATCATCTTTTTCAAAAAATCCCATTCAACTCTGTAATAAGCTTTACTCATGTCTAATTTCAGAGCCGCAAAACCCATGTCACCCTCCCTTTTATTCAATAGGTAATGAGTAATCTCATAGGCAATATGGAAGAAGGTGATTTAAAAAAAAAATCTGTCTACTACACAACCATGTGTTTTATGTAGTTTCAACACATGAATTTTTTTGCACCATAGGATTAAGATCCAACAACTTCCACCCTTCTTCTATCTCCAGCCTCCAGCCTTCATAGATCACAGATCATAGATCATAATTTTTTTTTTCTATGAAAAGACAAATCACATATCCGCCGCCGTCACCACCGCCACTGCCATGGCGGGCGCAGGCGCGGGCGCCGGTGGTCACCGGTGAGAAAGAGAGAGGGAGAGAGATACCAAAAAAATCCTTTTTTTTTTGCTAAAATACATGTGTATTGTATAGTATTTCTGGGAAAAAAATGGAGGAAGGCAAGCACGGAGTATTTTCATGCTGACCTATTTATTTTGTAGTTTCTTTTTCAAAAAAGAAGAGCCTACCATGGGAGTACTTGCGTGTTTCAAATGGTCCTGACACCCGAGTGTCGGATCTCTTGAAATCACTCGATTCACCGAACCAAGAAAATCGAGTGTTTCATGTCTAGGAAACACTCTCCATAGGCACACGATCCACATCTAAGGGACCAAATATAAAAGATCAAATAAATGCAAAAACCAAAATAAAAAATAGAAAAATAAAAAATCAGATTAACAAAATGAATCAACTGATTATTTCTATGAAAGATAAATTGGAGGAGTTTCAAAGAAAAAGCAAAGAAAACGTACAAATTTAAAATAAGTACGCCAAATAAATTAACAGATTGGCCTCGTTCGGCTTACCCCATATTCGGCTGGTTCGACTTCTTTTTTCAGCCGGAACAATGTTTTTCTCTCACAACAATTCAGCCAGTGTTTTTCAACCAGTTTCAGCCAAAATTCTGTCATCCGAACGGGGTGAAAGGCAAATTGGAAGATTTTAAAAAAAAAATCAAATAAAACATACAAATTTCAAGGGAAAGAACAATGAACAATCAGTTTACACCAATTAAACATAAAACTTACATTAAGGCCCCGTTTAGATTCCAAAAAATTTTGTGCAGTACCCGTCACATCGAATCTTGCGGCACATGCATGGAGTACTAAATGTAGACGAAAAAAAAACTAATTACACAGTTGGTCGAGAAATCGTGAGACGAAACTTTTAAACCTAATTAGTCCATAATTAGACACTAATTACCAAATACAAACGAAATGCTACAGTGAGCCAAAATCCAAAAAATTTTGGATCTAAACGGGGCCTAAAATGAAATAGTAAAATATAGTCTGTAATCTACTCCGGCCAAAAGAATTAGCACAGATACAAAGACTTAGCACATGGCCTTGTTTAGATTCTAAGTTTTTTCGCTCTCTCTCTATCACATCAAATCTTTAGACATATGTACGGAGTATTAAATATAGATTAAAAAAATAACTAATTACACAGTTTGATTGTAAATTACGAGACGAATCTTTTGAGCCTAGTTAGATCATGATTAAACAATAATTATCAAATACAAACAAAAATACTACCGTGTCAAATACTGATTCGTAACACTCGTCTAAACAAGGCCCTACTACTCCACCGCGCATCCACTGACTGCACCTGCAGAGCACAAATCAGCATGCCCTCCACCGCGCATGCACTGCAGCAGGCATGGTCAGCGCTCAGCAACGGTGCACGCCACGCCCGACGCGACCTGCCACCTTGGGTCCCGCGCCTGCTTGGTGCATCGCCTCCGTTAACAGCGCGGAATCGACGGACATAAAATTGAGTGACAGGAGCTCCAGGAACACCCAAGTGAGATAAAGATTTACTGAAACATGCTTTTGTTTCTAGATCAAGACCGCACACTCATTGTGTGAATCAGATTGGACAATGGAGACCTGACCTAGAGGCGAAGCGACACAGCCATCACCATCCAATTTTCGCAAGCAGAGAATAAACATGCGCACGTTCTTTCTATTTCGAGACGTCGTCTCTGGATCGATAGAAAACGCTCGGTTTCAACGCATTTGTATATGTATGTATGCCGGAGTCACAACAACCATTGTTTCAACAAAAGGTAGCATATGGTTATTTGCTAGCTACAAAATCTATAATTTGTAATAGAGAAAAAAATCATGTGTTTCACATGATTTCTAAGAGAGAAGAAACCATGTGTTTTAGCATAAGGTAGTACATTTTTTTAAAGAAGGCCCACTTAGAGAAAATCTGTTATAATTTCTGTGCAACCAAAGTTGGCCCATTAACTAAAATGATAAAATGACTTATTTAACAGCAGCAGCCCATAAGAGAAGCCTAAAACCATGAATACATAGGAATATAACTAAAATTACAAATTGGTCCATTTAACAGTAGCAGTCCATAACAAAAGCCCCAAACCATGAATACATAGGAATATAAAGACTTGGGAGAGAAGCCAACCAAAAACAGATCTACGTGGGGGAAGCCTTTGCTCTGCTCACGCAGGGCAGGGGAAAGGGGGAAACATCAGATTGCAAAGAAGAACAGGAAATTTCAAGAAGAAGAACTAGAAGACTGATTCATACCTCATCAATAAAGGTTAGTATCCTAATCTTTTGAATCTACTTTCTAAAAAAACAACAACAAACAATAGCAACTCAGATCAAAGACTAGGAGAATGTAGATCCATGGAAAAGACATCACACAGATCTGGAACAGACCAGACACATTGCTTCTGGTAGATCTCTTCAAATAATACATTGAAAGACCTGAATTTGATAGCACCACAGGAAGAAACCAAAAACATGACAATACTTCACAACTTGTATAAGAAAGCAATCCTCAAATAATTATAGTATCAGACTGACCTCTCCTCCACAGCCGCTCTTGTAGCTCCACTGCTATTGCCACCATCACTTCCTACCTGACCACTACCACCTGATGAAGTTAAACCTTGACCAGAGAGGCATTGCAACACCTGTAACATCAGACCAAATAAATATAAAGTTAACCACATGGATAGTATCTACATATACTAGTTTTATTTTTCAGGTGATATTATCACATTGCATGTACAAACAGACCAAGTGGTGTTGCAAGCAATGTTGACTTGTTGAGAATAATCCTATTCCTAAACATTGCCTACTCAGTTAGGAACAAGTATTCAAAAACAACGCTAACAGGAAAATATTATCACATTTTTCTGGATCAATTTTCTAAAAGTAATTCTGCAGCCACATCAACAAGACACTCTAAATCTTGTCCCTGTTCATCAGAGAACTACTAGCTAGCTAGCTCTAATTGCATAAGAGATGGAAAATTACAGCTAAGGTACTGGTGCACACCTGAAAAACGAACAAGCAACTCCTTAGGTGTTTACACCTGAATTTGGTAGAAGGATCTCAGAAGCTCGGGAGCTCCCAGGATCATGACAGCAGGGGATCAGTTGCGTGCAGATCGAAACCAGCTGACTCGGATGCAACGCTAGAATCGGCTTTCTTCAGATAGCGCCAGCAGATAACGATGAAGGCTATGATCGGCGCTGAGACGAGACATGCTGGACTCTACAAAAAAGGAAAAGATTAGAGTCCAAGTTATCTTAAATTAGGAATGTTTTCATTATGCCAAACATTATATTAAGTCGTACTTGAGTAGGGTTCGTTTTAGGCCCCGGGTATAAATACCAAACCCCAGCTATTGTAAAGGCAACCAATCAATCAAATACAAGTCAATTACTTTTTTGGCTCCGGCCACCCCTTAGGAGTAGGAGTAGAGTAGATCTCGGCGAGTTCTTCGGCAAGTACGGTTGCATCGATCCGGTCGACCTCCACTACTTGTTGTAAGTACCGTCATGGTTTATACCTCTGTTCATATGGCTGCATCGATCCGGTTGACCCCCACTGCGGCTCTGGTATAAGCTAGTTATCGACTCTTGCCTAATTTAAGTATGGCCTGTGTGATTCTGCCTCACACCCCACTGCTTGAATTGGATCAAGGTCAAGTTATTGGCTCTATCTTAGAGTGACAGTCTTTGGTAGATTCATTAAGTTACCGATATTGCTTATTGCTTTTATTGTTTATCTAATTACATTAATATCACTCTGCCCGATTGAGATTGATCTGGATCGGCCTTATATCTTGTTTAACTCATCGTTTGCTAATCTAAAACTGATCTAATCTACATCTTAAGCGATGAGTTATGTTTTTATCGGCTGTTTTGCGTCAATCTTAATCGTGCATAGTATGCGGTTAAGGCATATTCGATCTTGAGTAGATCTATCAGTTAGCGAGAACCGTTTCATGGCCCATCATCGCGGCCTGTGGGATTCTGCCTCTCACCCCACTGTTGGCACCATGGAGTGGGGATCGTTGGTTGATAGACCCGTTCCTAAGAAGACATGACCTTAACTGTGTGCTATGCCTAAATCGGTTGTTTAGCCGATATCGAATGCTTCCACGAACAGTTCACATCACGAGATCGTTGAAGTAGAGATAAGTTGAAAGATGTGTTAGCCCCATGATCTTGTTATTGTGTTACGGCCTGCATGATTCTGCCTCATGCCCCACTAATATTAGTAATGAGTTAGGGCCGTCGAGTCTATTATTGTTTCAACGGTCTACATGATTCTGCCTCATGCCCCACTGGTCATGGCGATAGATGAGATCTAGCATGTTCATTAGATTTATCTTTATTAAATGATTAAGTGATGTTGAATTATTTCTTTATATAAAAAGGAGCTCGGTTACTCGTAATCATTGGCTCAGCATGGACCGATCATGATTGATATTTTATTACCATTGATTAATATTCATTTAAATGATGTTTATCCTGAATGATAACCGATTCTCTTCACACGACCCCATGAGCTCTAACTGACTTATTCTCATGAATATACTAGAATCGGCTATTTAGCTGATTTCCTTTCATATCGGCTCTCACAACCGTACATTCGGGACTGTCTGGCAACACCGGCAAGTTCCGCCCTTAACTACTGATGAACTTTCTCTCCTTATCAATTGTAGGATCAAATTGACTGGCATGCCTCGGGAGGATTACGCAGAGTCGACCACCCCTGCGCTGAAGCTAGGCGGATCTGCTCCATCGAGTGGACCCTTCTGGCTTGCTACGTGTGTCCTCGGCACAGGACGAAATTCTGTATCAACACACTTTTCTGGCACGCCCGGTGGGACCCCACAGTCGTCATGGCGGTTCACAACAATGACAACATCCTTATGGTACATTATGAAGACCTGCCTGATGAAGATAAGGATACCATCAACAAAGCTACGGAAGAATTTTAGAAGAAGTATTTGTTGTCCTACACCAAAACACATGACAGCACAATTATTTAAAATTTTCTACTATCAAGAATTCTACTACATGGGCAGACAGATACGGTCAAAGCTGAAGACAGGCATTTCTTTACGGAAGCCATAGACAAGTCTGTTCACGATGCCATATCAAGCCGTAATGAAGCTTTCATTGACGCATTTCACAACGCCATGAAAGAGGCGATTCATGAAATTCCAGTTGGTCAGGTTGGATCGACTTGTTATAATATTCCAGATCCATTGACCTAAGGGACTAATCAAGTTGGTACTAGTCATCAAGAAGCAGCGCCAACTGGTAATGGTGGCGTCCAGACACTTCAAGGTTCATCTGAACAAACTTCGGGTACTGCTACAAATTAGATACAATACAATCCTGGACCGTCAGTACAGCATGTGCAGCAGCCGGCGAGGCAAAGTCAAAACCAGATGATCAATTTTGGCACATCAAGCCACATACCGTCATCGGCTCAGAAGATAGCACCATCCTTTCAGAGGATCCATAGAGATATAGATCCTTATGTCTATAATCAGAGACTTCAAGCAGTAAGCCAGCAAAGGACCCAACAGATTGAGATTCCACAAGGCTATCACTATGGCACGGATTATAACACCCTCCACATGATACCAAATCTAGGATATCAAGGCACGCAGGATTTCAATCCACAGATGGGTCAGCAAGTACCGAGAAATCCAAATCCGTAGGCTGACGAGTTGCTGCTGAAGGTGACCGAGATGATGAAGAACCAGTTCAGTCTGAAGCCAAAGGGAATGACTTTTTTGTACAAACGCCCATATCCAGAATGGTATGATTTGGTCGCTCTTTCTACAAATTACAGGCTCCTAGAGTTCACCAAGTTCACTAGTCAAGACGGTACAAGCATAATAGAACATGTCAGTCGGTATCTTACACAATTGGGCAAAGCATCAGTTGAAGATGCCCATCGAGTTCGTTTCTTCTCCTTGTCCCTATCAGGGCCGGCCTTCACTTGGTTCTCGTCATTACCAGTCAACTCCATTGCCAATTGGGCCGACCTAGAGAAGAAGTTTCATACATATTTTTACACTGGAACTGGAGAGAAGAAAATAACCGATTTGACAACCATGAGACAAAGGACTAATGAATCAGGCACTGAGTTTCTTCAGAGATTCTGAGAGACTAAGAATCTATGTTTCTCATTGAGCTTGGCCGATGATCAACTAGCTACTTTAGCCATCCAAAGAATGATGCTGATGTAGAAAGAGAAACTACTAGGACAGGAATTTGACAACTTGGGTCAATTAGCTCAACGAGTGGCATCACTTAATAGCCAATTCCAGAGTATACGTAGAGATACCCGATTCCAGAAGAGTACCTCAGTGACCAAAGCTTACGATCCATATTCAGTCGATGATGGCTATGAAGATAAAGAAGAAGAGGTTGCTGCAACTGAATGGAATTGAGGCAAGAAGACAGTGATGGTGCCAAATCCTTAGGAAAGAGGAGTTGAGGAGAGTTATGATTTTGATGTTACCAAATCGAACAAGCTCTTTGATTTCTTGCTTGAGAAGGGGCAGATCAAGTTGCCCGATGGTCATGCCATGTTGCCCCCTGATCAGTTGAAGAACAAGAAGTTCTACAAATTTCATAACGCTACTTCTTATTTCACTAATGAATGCAGAATCTTCAGGCAGCATATACGGATAGTTATTCAACAAGGGAGGCTCAAATTCGATACACCTCGGAAGATGAAAGTCGATGATAATCCTTTCCTAGGAGATCAGAACATGGTTGATGCTGGGCTATTCAAAGGAAAAACCAAGGTCCTAACATCGACCAAATTGAGAGAAGCTGGGACAGTCGATCTCAATAGGCAAATATCGGCTGATGAGTACAGAGAGATTAGAAGGCGTCGTGTCGAACAAAAGAGCCGATACGAGCAGAGGAAGATGTTGAAAGCAGAGACGTCAAAGTCGTGGGTCACATCTTGGATTCTATTGAATAAATGGAAGCGGTAGAAAGAAAAGGATTATCAACGTTGGTTAAAAGATCAAGCATACCAACATCAATTAGAAGAAGAGAGGTATGAAAGGGAATAAGCAGAATTACGTTGGAATTGTCCCTTCTTTAGGCATTGCTGGAATGAAGGATTGAAGTTGCCAACCAGACACGACTGTCTAGAATGTAGCAATCAATATCAGGAGTACAGGCAATCTCGAACCAACCACTGGTCTATCCATGCTCAAGATGCATATCATCATAACAACATAGATCAGTGCTTAAAAAATGAAAGTGTTCATGATTGGTTGGGAAAAAGAGTCATTGGATAGGACTGGGCTAATCATGAAGAGGAAGGCACTGAAAGAAGATACACGTGGCAGGAAGGCTAGTGGTGCCCAGGAGATTTGATGGGAAGCCAAAAGAGGAGGGTGCAGCGCCTAAGGAACACAGAGATGGAATAGGCTTAGGCACCCGGTAAAACTCAGGTATGGCGTACCAAGCAGATAGCTGATAAGAGGCAACCATCGGCTAATATCCAAATGGCTTTTTTGTTACCATCAGAATTCAGAGCTCCGGCAGATCAGGAAGTTTATTCAGACTTCGACGAGTCAGAGTATGAAGAGATGGTTGCCAAGTTAACAGTTGTGCAGCAAGCAATATTTGATAAGCTAGTCAAGCATCGACACTTAAAGGCTTTATATATGAAAGGTTTTGTTGATGGGGAGCCGATGAACAAGATGTTGGTGGACGGAGATGCTTCTGTCAATCTTATGCCATACACCACTTTTCGTAAGCTTGGCAAGGGATCAGGAGATTTGCTTGAGATCGACATGATGCTTAGAGACTTCAGAGGAAATACATCCAAGACCCGGGGGGCAATAAACGTCGAACTGACAATCGGGAGTAAAACTTTGCTCACCACGTTCTTTGTCATTGATGGGAAAGGATCATATAGTTTACTCCTCGGTCATGATTGGATTCATGCGAATTGCTGCATACCGTTGACTATGCATCAGTGTTTGATTCAATGGCATGGAGATGATGTCGAACTGGTTCATGCTGATGAGTCCGTAAGCATTGCAAAAGCCGATCTAGTCTTTTGGGAACTAGGAGATTTTGAGTGTTTTTCTAGCAAATCATGGAAAGGAGGCTTCATTAAGATTAGCAATGAAAGCCAACAGCCGATGCAAGCGATCGGCTCTGAGAGTTTATTTTAGTAAAAAATGTTATGGCTTCATATCGGCCATTTGAATAATGGAAAACAAGTATTAGTTATGAGATTTAGGCCGATGTATGAATGCTAGATAAGGTGGCAAATTTGGAGTTAATGGATTTGAAGAAGTCATGTTTCACTTAACAGGATGTTCGACCTGGGTTGATTGCTCGTTCGACTTTTGATGTGAAAGTTTCTATGGTACGTTATCCTGACACCCGGGCAACATTCGATAGCCGATTCATTCTCGGCTCTAATAGCCGATACCAGGAGGGTATCGCCTCTAGTTCAAAAAAGTAAACATCTTCAAAGACAGTAATAGCCGATACGATATGTATCACCTATAGAGCAAAAAACAAAAAGAGCAAGAAACATTCACAGTCGTACACGAAGGCATTGCATTGAAACACAATCATAAAAGGACAGGAGTCTTCATTCATTGATTTATCCTAAATACAAACTAATCGAAGACCTTGTTCACCACATCCTGAGCGGATGTGATGTCTACTATGGCCTCTGCTGCCATAGTGAATTCTTCAAGCAGGTCTTCATGCTCCTCAGGACCATCGCCCATTGGGAAACCTATTTCCATGGCATGAAGCTCATACCCAGTTTAGACTTATGCTGCGGTCAGCGCCACCACCACACCATGACGAACGCCATGGAGGGTGATCTCCCGAACATGGACCAGGACGTCTTAGAGAGGAACGTCGATGGAGGAACCCCGGGCATTGATAGCATCCATGGCCGCATTCACCGCCAGTTAGAAAGATTCCAACTGTGCTGTCAAGGCTGACAATCATGAGAACAAGAAGACGGTCAAGATGAAGATAATGGAAGTCAGAGTAAAAAAGCCTTCATGGGATTCATCTTACCTGCCACCATGGCATCGGATTCGGCCAGCCATGCTCGGATGGCGCTGGCCTCCTCCTCAGCTACGTGAAGGGCGGCCTAGGAAACCCCGAGGCAAACCTCTAGTTGGCTGTTCTCCCAAGTCGCCTCAGAGTAATAGTTTTGAGCCATCCTCCACTCGTGAAGATAGCGCCGGGCGTCGTTGCCGTTGTAGGAATTGGAAGAATCCGACGACGAGGCCAGCATAGAAGATGCGGCATCAGAGGGCCCACTGGCCCTAGGAAGAGGACGGAGACTGTCATTCACAACAAACTTGTAGGCGGATCAGAACTGTTCATCATCATGAACAAGAAATGTCAATCTCACCTCATGCACCGGAGGCGCTGATTCATCGGCATATTCTCTTCTGGGATTTCCTTCGCCGCACGTTTGCCTCGACGGTCTTCATCGGCCATGAAAAGTGATTGGATCTACGAAAGGGAGAAAGAGAACCGCTATAGGGTTTCGACAGGTGGAGAAGATCAGAGAAACAGTTGCGAGTAAAGATGTATTCGAGGCCAAAACCACCAACCGGTATTTGAAGACCTAAAGTGAAGGGACGGGTGCCTCGGGACGTGTAAAAGGCAACAACAATTAATGGAAGGTGAAGCGCCACTTCACTAATACCAATGAAAAATACAGCACTGAGCAATTAAAAGGTAGGAAATCAAAGGGTTCTCTTAATAAAAGCCGTATTTTCAGACTTGGTTAAACCAAGGGCCTGGATCGGCTATATTAAATCAGCTCTTTAGCCGAAGAAGGAAGCATGAGTAAACAATGGAGAATATGATTGGTTCTACACAAGATCCACGATGACATGCAGATCTCAAGCCTGGGGCACCATGGGTCGCTCTCGGTATTTCTAGTCAAATGACATCAGCTCCCACAGGCTATTGACTTCTCCAGCTGATCTAGAAATGCTCTCAAAGACACACTTATGACGACCAAAAAGCGATACAGCCGGTATGGTCGCCTAATTAGGGGAAACTTTATCGGCTCAGGCATTGCGCGCCTGGTACATTTTGGAGATGCTAGAAGGAAGAGAAGGATTTAGTAGATCAATAGGGAATATTTGAAGAAATATTACCCTAACGTTTGGATTAATACTCAACGACCAATTCGCTCGGCTGACAGCTCTAATGGCTGATACCAGAAGGGTATCGCTGCTGGGGCGAAAATAGACTCAAAAGAGTAAAAGCTGGTACAATGCGTATCATCCATGGGGGAAAAGCAAGCATAAACAAAAGTAATGCACATGGTGTCAAGATAGGAAAATTATCTGCTAAATATCGCCTATTACAAACTACGGGCCAAGGAAAACCTTGCCTACTATGTCATCGGCCAAGGTATTAAAAGCTATAGAATTAGCGGCATTCATGAAATCCTCAACCAAGCACTCCTGCTCCCTAGGGTATGCTGTGTCTGGAAAACCATGGGGAAGAAGCTGAAGATTTTGGCCCAAACAGGCTTGGGTGGCAGCCAATGCCATGGCAGCGCCAAGACAAACGCCATGGAGAGCAACCTCCCTGACACGATTCAGGATGTCATGCAAATGAACCACCAGAACGGCGTCCCTGGCATTGACAAATCCCGCCGCATGATCCATAGCTGATCGAAGACTCTCTAGTGGGGTAGATAGATCTAAAAGATTAAAAGGGGAGGTGATCAGAGTCTCAGAGACAAAATTGAAAAGAAGCAGAGGTTATGACAAGTATCTCACCCACAATTCTGGCCTCAACCTTGGCCAACCTATCCTCCAACAAATTGACCGCAGGAGGTGATTGGCATCGAACCATGACCAGGGCCAACTCTACGAGGGATAAACACTCAGCGAGACTCTGGCCATGTCAATCAATGGAGGCAAGCAGATCATCATTATCAATCCATCTCATTTGATGGAAAGGGTGCTGGCGGCAAGCCATCGACGAGGAAGGCCCTGAAGGCCGAACAGAGTCGGCCCTATTCCTCGAGGCAGCAGAGGTATCATGGGATATACCCTCCTAACGACGAAGGCACTGACACGATGATGCAGACCCGATGAAGACCTTCTCAGGAAACCTCTTGCTGTTCTCCATGACCTCTAACCTACGAAAAAGCAAGAACTATGCTAAGGGTGCAGAAGATTTGAGGCAAAGTGAGTTATCCTCATATCAACTGCCGAGGCCCGTTTATATAGCCTAGGAAGGCGAGAAGATGGATTTCGCCAGGGGTGTGAGGTTGAATCAGAAACAGAAGTGGAACGACACTCTAGGAATTTAGGGAACGGATAACGGAAGGGTAACAAATTTGAACTTATCATTTTCCCAAATTACGAAGCATCATGAGATACAAAGAATCTACATTGACTAGAAATCTACCCACCAAGGCTTCTTTGGATTGAAGAGAGTTCGGATCCCCATGAGGTCGAAGGTCATCATGAACCAAGTCACGTCGGCCCATTGATAAGGTTGTGCAAGAGAAAGGGAAGAGCCGCCTGCCTAACAGATACCCAGCTAATTCCTCGGTAACTGAGAGACCGCTGGAAAGAAGCTTATGGCTTTCCCAATAGGCATTTGATGGAACAAACAAGGGGAAGGTGTCCACATATTCTAGCCTTCACAAAACACTGAAATAGCTTTGTGAGCATAGAGAGAAGACTCAGGTGATATCACAAGAATTCTTCTGACCGCGATGACTGGTCTTCTTGCTCAACGAAGCGCTAGAATAAGTGACATAATCACCCCATGCACAAGAATTCTTCTAACCGCTCAAGATTATCATAATAAAAGGATAGACCACGGAGGATCCAGCGGGATTGGGGACACCCGAGGAGGCAGATAAAAGCAAAGCATGGCTAAATTTTTGAGTTTGCTCTCACCAGGGTCGGATAGCCATTTTTATAGCCGGCTTGGATGGATGAATCCAAAACGCCCGTGAAGCAATAATGCTCTAAAAAAAGTCTTGAAACATGGGCTCATGGGTTGATATGGACGGTGACAAATAGTAGACCCCAGATCAAGATTCCTTACCCATGACTACGGGTCTATCGGGAGCACGGACAAGGTAATTTTGGAACAAAATTTCTTTTATCCCAAAATTGGGGGGCATGTGTTTACACCAGAATTTGGTAGAAGGATCTCAGAAGCTTAGGAGCTCCTAGGATCATGACAGCAGGGGATCAGTTACGTGTAGATTGAAACCAGCTGACTCGGATACAACGCTAGAATCGACTTTCTTTAGATAGCGCGAGCAGATAACGATGAAGGCTATGATCGGCACTGAGACGAGACATGCTGGACTCTACAAAAAGGGAAAGATTAGAGTCCAAGTTATCTTAAATTAGGAATGTTTTCATTATGCCAAAGATTGTATTAAGTCGTACTCGAGTAGGGTTTGTTTTAGGCCCCGGGTATAAATACCAAACCCCGGCTATTGTAAGGGCAACCAATCAATCAAATACAAGTCAATTACTTTTTTTGGCTCCGGCCACCCCTTAGGAGTAGGAGTAGAGTAGATCTCGGTGAGTTCTTCGGCAAGTACGGCTGCATCGATCCGGTCGACCTCCACTACTTGTTGTAAGTACCGTTATGGTTTATACCTCTGTTCGTATGGCTGCATCGATCCGGTCGACCCCCACTGTGGCTCTGGTATAAGCTAGTTATCGACTCTTGCCTAATTCAAGTATGGCCTGTGTGATTCTGCCTCACACCCCACTGCTTGAATTGGATCAAGGTCAAGTTATCGGCTCTATCTTAGAGTGACAGTCTTTGGTAGATTCATTAAGTTACCGATATTGCTTATTGCTTTTATTGTTTATCTAATTACATTAATATCACTCTGCCCGATTGAGATTGATCTAGATCGGCCTTATATCTTGTTTAACTCATTGTTTGCTAATCTAAAACTGATCTAATCTACATCTTAAGCGATGAGTTATGTTTTTATCGGCTGTTTTGCGTCAATCTTAATCGTGCATAGTATGCGGTTAAGGCATGTTCGATCTTGAGTAGATCTATCAGTTAGCGAGAACCGTTTCATGGCCCATCATCGCGGCATGTGGGATTCTGCCTCTCACCCCACTGTTGGCACCATGGAGTGGGGATCGTTGGTTGATAGACCCGTTCCTAAGAAGATATGACCTTAACTGTGTGCTATGCCTGAATCGGTTGTTTAGCCGATATCGAATGCTTCCACGAACAGTTCACATCACGAGATCGTTGAAGTAGAGATAAGTTGAAAGATGTGTTAGCCCCATGATCTTGTTATTGTGTTATGGCCTGCATGATTCTGCCTCATGCCCCACTTATATTAGTAATGAGTTAGGGTCGTCGAGTCTATTGTTGTTTCTACGGCCTGCATGATTCTGCCTCATGCCCCACTGGTCATGGCGATAGATGAGATCTAGCATGTTCATTAGATTTATCTTTATTAAATGATTAAGTGATGTTGAATTGTTTCTTTATATAAAATGGAGTTCCGTTACTCATAATCATTGGCTCAGCATGGACCGATCATCATTGATATTTTATTGCCATTGATTAATATTTGTTTAAATGATGTTTATCCTGAATGATAACCGATTCTCTTCACACGACCCCATGAGCTCTAACTAACTTATTCTCAT
Organism: Miscanthus floridulus; assembly: GCF_019320115.1. Lineage (NCBI taxonomy): Eukaryota > Viridiplantae > Streptophyta > Magnoliopsida > Poales > Poaceae > Miscanthus > Miscanthus floridulus. Next base: position 98,979,604 of record NC_089585.1, read on the forward strand.
GAATATACTGGAATCGGCTATTTAGCTGATTTCCTTTCATATCGGCTCTCACAGCCGTACATTCGGGACTGTCTGGCAACACCGACAAGTTCTACCCTTAACTACTGATAAACTTTCTCTGCTTGTCAATTGCAGGGTCAAATTGATGGGCATGCCTCGGGAGGATTGCATAGGATCGACCACCCCTGCATTGAAGTAGGCGGATCTGCTCCATCGAGTGGACCCTTCTGGCTTGCTGTGTGTGTCCTTGGCACGGGACAAAATTCTATGTCAACATTAGGAAAATCAAAGATGCAGAGCAGTAGCTTCTAGAACTCAGGGCCAAACTGAAAACAGCAGCCAAGCTGCTGCTGGGACTGTTGTGTTGTTCCTGCACAAGACAAGCATAGCCACACCACTCAACAATCCTCAACTAATCGTCAACTAAAATTACAAATATATCTCTTATGCATTTGCTATATTACTATTGTAATTAAATTACAGAACAAAAAAAAAAGAAAATTGCACGTTTGACATAGTGCAACTTGTACTTGCTGCTAATGCAATCATACTGTACATGTATACAATTTAAAGATCCGGCTCATGCAACTTGTACACACAAAGCAGGGCAAAGGGGCAGAGATCAGATTAAAGAGGAACCACAACCCTCAACAGCCAAGGTTAGTACACCATCATTTGAATCCAATCTCCTTGTGTGTGTTAGATGCATGGAATATGTAATGATGAGAAACCTTCTAACTATCAAAATATGGAATCTAGATGTTATAACAGAACATGAATCTAGAAAGAAGAACAAGGCAGCAGGAAATGTCAGAGGCATAATATCAGATTCAGAATTATGAGGAAATGATTCGCCAAGAAGAATGCAACAATGATGTAAAATTACTCCTAATTCAAAACAGTTGACACAGACAATAAATAAATGAGAACTAATAGCTTCATTTTTTTTAGGTTTCAATTGCTTCCCTTATGCAACTAATACAAGCACCAGTCGAGTTTGATCAACTACTTGAGGTAATAAACACAATTCAGTGATGCAATGAAAAGCTATGTAAGTACTCAGCTGCTTGCTTTTTTTATGAAGCAGAATAATATGTATGTCACAACAAGTAGATGTGATGATTATCCAACATCAGTGAAGTCACAAGAAGCAATTAAGGAAGTGCAGTCAGCTCCTTACCAAATATTTGCAGGCACAAATTGTTCTAGTCACCTTTCAAATACCTACAGATACAAAAAGGTGAGCAAAATCATTGCTTAGAATAAAAAATGCCAACATAAGAAGGTTGTTTTTTGACTAGAATATATTTCAATGCAGGGATGCTACACTGAACATATGATGGAACAGATCAGGAACTCTCAAAAAGATAATCAGACTAACTGGAATACACAGATAAAATTTATAATACCAATACATAAAAATTACAATTCAAACATATTTAAATTACACACATATGTGCAATGTAATTTTAGCATAATAGTACTTTAATTTCAATGCTTCATTATAAACTATGTAGCAACATAAAGAGATGCAAGGATCATTAACAAAGATGATACATGGAAATGACAAGAATGAGGTAAAACTATATTATATATGCTTGTCAGACTAGTTGTGTTATATTATAAATGGTAACCATTCTCATTATCAAACAAATAAAACAGAATATGAGACTTGAAGATCTGGATGGAATCTTTGGACCACAAACTGACTGGTCAATATCAAAGTCAAGGTTGTCATATGAGGTACATACAGACAACTGAGCCAATTTGATTACATTTATAAGCAATACAAATATGTACTGGCATCAAAGTAAAACTTATCTTTACAAAAAAGGATGGAGAAATGGCAATCGTCACTGATGATGATGGAGCAACGACAAGCATAGCTGATGATGATAGATCTAAAATTCAATAATACCATTGGCAAACTGATGTATTCAATAACATGGACATTGATAAGGTACATAAAAATGATCTTTTTAACTATTTCAGTCCACACTGAAAAATATTTGTATTATAAATCACATTACTTAGAAACTGAGACTGCTGCTAATATATTTACAGCTGCAGCATGAAAATCAAGATGACCAACCAACAATGAGAGAAAATGACTTGAGGATCATAGTAGTAGAACCAACAAGTTCAGATATTACATCAACAGTAACAGATGATAATGAACATGTAAATGGCAGCCAAGAACTGACGGAGGAAGAGATTGAAAAATTCATAAAAAATGAGCAGGTTGCAGCATCTGAAGGCAACAATGCACCAATCAACAGCAAGTACACCCCATAGTTATCGATGGAATTTAAGAGTAGGGATGATGCTCACCATTTCTTCAACTTCTATGTGTTCCTAGCCGGATTTCAAGTTGCCATAACACATACAATAAGAACTCAAAGTAAGAAGAAAAATAATGAGGTAGTCAAAGTGCCAATGAGATGCACTCGTCAAGGAAAAGAAAAGGAACCAAAGTGTTTAGAGCAAGAAGAAGCTGAAGTAGACAAGGATGTTGGAAAGAAAATGGTAAGGAGAAGGAAAACAAATGTTCAACAGAAGTCAGATTGTCCTTGTGTTATGATGGTGAAAGAAGAAGAAGGTGTATGGAAGGTTAAAACTCTTGATTTGGAGCATAATCATGAGCTATGCCCTGGAGATAGGGATCAACTATTTTATGGTCACAAGTATATGACAGAAATGGAAAAAGGACTTATCAAGACTCTGAATGATAACAATATCCCGACTAGGAAGATGGTTTCTATTCTATCGTATCTTAGAGGGGGGCTTACAGCTCTACCAATGAAAAAGAAAGATATCAGCAACTACAGGACAAGGCTGAACAGAGAAGTTAAAGGATCAGATATGACACAAGTACTGGATTATTTCAGAAAGAAACAAACTAAGGATCCGTCTTTCTTTTACAAGTTTGATTTAGATGAGGACAAGAGAGTGAGAAACTTGTTCTGGACAGACTGTTCTTCTATGAAATATTATGCAGATTATGAAGAATATGTAAGTTTTGACACGACATATATGACCAACCGATACAACTTACCTTTTGCACCATTTGTTAGAATCATAGGACATGGGCAAAGTTTCCTTTTTGGATGTGCTTTCCTGCATGATGAGATAGTGGACACTTTTAAGTGGGTATTTCAAACTTTCCTTGAAGCAATGGGAGAATGATCATCATAGACCAAGACATGGTGATGAAATTAGCAATAGAGCAAGTCTTCATAAACACAAAACACAGAAATTGCTTGTTCCACATAAAGACCAAATGCTACAATAAGAATGTCAAGGTCTTTGCAGCAAACGAAGGACTATATGAAGACTTCAAAGATATAGTGAACAATAGTCTAACAGTGGAAGAATTTGAGCAACTTTGGAAGAGAATGATTGAGGAAAGAAACCTTCAAGGGAATCACTACTTTTCTAAAATGTGGGAAATGAGAAAAAGGTTTATCCCAGTCTACTACAAAAATGACTTCTTCCCTTTTGTACAGACCACATCCAGGAGTGAGGCAACAAATGCAAGGTTCAAAGACAATGTAGGGCCAACCTATAGTATCATCAGCTTTCTAAAAGAGTACAATTAGATTATTGATACCATAAATCAAGCAGAAAGGCTAGAGGATAGCTATAGCAAGCATAAAAGGCCAAATGAATTTATATTCGGCTACAGAATAGAGCAGCAGACACAATAGCTATACAACAGAAACATATTCAAAAAGTTCTAGCTACAACTAAAGGCAACATCAAGGCTGAACTATAGGGAAACCGAAGATGGGAAAACATTTGAGGTGTGGCAAAAAAGTAACCAGGTTTAGGAGAATCATAGGTTCAGGAGATATATAGTAAACACTGACCTAACAGAAGGCGAAGAAGAATTTACCTGCATATGTGCAAAATTCAACAAAGATGGGATACTCTGCTCTCATATCCTGAAAATAGTCATTGAAAAGGAAATTAGCACAATTCCAGACAAATACTTCTTAGACAGGTGGAGAAAAAAGGACATGAAGGTACATGTTGTAAGATAAGAAGAAGAAACAGTTGCAACAAGCTTATTGTTGAGATTCAACATATTATCCAGAAGATCAACAATACTGAATTCAAAAGGATTAAAAAATGAGAAAGCCATGGAATACCTTGTGGCAGAATTCGACAAGATGGAAATCAATTTCGATAGAATGCTATCTGCTCAACAAACAGGTGAAGCACAAAATGACCAGCAAGGAAATGAAGAAGGAGAAACTATAGCAGCACAAGCTGAAGATCCACAGACTGAAATAGATGATCCAGAAAGAATTCAAAGAAAGGAAAGGCCACCTAAACCTATCAGAATGAAGACACATATAGAAGAAACAAATAAGAAACTGGTGGCAGCAGAAAAGAAGAAAAAGAAGAAAACAAATGACACAGACAGTGCAGGTATAAAATTTCACGACATACAAATAGAATTTAAGTACATACAAATAGAATTTCAATCCAAATGCAAAAATTCTTATTTATGTGAAAAGAGACTCCAACCTGAAACTTGGCTAGGGAAAGCGGGAAGATATCGTACATCTGCATTTCACCAAAGCATAAAATCAATAAGACGAAGGCACAAACACATAAACACACAGAAAGAGATACACAGACAAAAAGAAAGATCATCCCCAAAAACAGAACTACATATGCTAAGAACTACAATTGCAGTGCCCAGTATCTGCAGTTTACATTATCGGTGATTGCAATTGTGTAACCAAATTTAAAGGTACGAGGAGCTAACTTTGTGGGGTCTGAGTTGACACAAATCACAAATAACAGATTTCATGATGTGTTAGCACAAATCACAAGAAACAATTTTTTTCTATGGAAGGACAAGGACAAAAAAGAGGTGTGTGTTGACACAAATCACAATTAACAGATTTCACGTATTACTTTCCAAATCTTTAGTGCACTGAGACAGAAGCCCGAAGCAGGTACCACACCTCTTCTATCAGCTGCAAGACCACCTAGTGCAATTGAATGATAAAACCTCTGCCTTAGTTGTCCAACCTGTAAGGAAAAAAATATGACATAGTACAGTAAAATGTCTTCTGTATCATTAAGTGAAATAAGGCATGCATAAATCTGAACTCATAAGTTCCACTGAACATGAAAATTTCATAACAAATGCAATTGCATCCAATAGAGAAGAGAAGGGAACGGGATACACTGAAGAGAGAAAAAATAGAGTTATTGTACGTCCAGTCTACCTACTCCTTAAATAGTTCTTCTTTCTCTTCATAACTTGATAGAGCAGTGACCTCCACCTTTATATTGCAGAAAATATGAGTCAGTTGATGCATGAAAGCCTTACTTTCAGAAAACTGATGCACCGACATTGAAGAAATCACTAAGCGCTGCTTCCTTGTAAGCTTCTGGTTTCTGAACAGAGTCCCATATCTGATAACAAAAGACAGTGATTGATGAGCATTGCGACATGACAAAGAGGAAAGCAGGTAAGCAGAAAATAAAGCATTACCACCTTCTCAATATCATCCTTGAGAGCTTGTGTTAGGTACTCTAGTGGAGTCTGCAAATACATGAAAAAATCAGAACACGAGAAAAGTCAAACAAACTAAAAATATCAAACTGTAGAAATAGATAAAGAAACTAGACTCAGTCCTTGGAACTATACAAACCTTTGTTTTATCGCGGATAACAAGTAGCAGTGTCGTCTTGCGAGGGCTGAATAAACACATCAAGACCTTAATAAATACCAAACCACACTAACTGGATCAGAGAAAGCACACACTAACCGGATCAGACCGTCATCTTTAGAAGAACAAGAGGAACCTCCACAAACCTCATGCTTGTCCTTGTCTTTGCTATCAAATGTTACTACACTGACACATAGAGGACAAAAAAGACACACTAACAGAGAAAGCAAGTCTGGAATGTATGGAAAACAATTGTGTACTTTCAAGCCAGCAAAAGACATAAACTTAGTATAATGGTAAACAAACAGTTAACATCAAACATCCAAACAAAACATACATCTTGTTGCTGATGCAAATAGTACCAAATATTATCATCCACTTTAGTTTAGCCTCTTGACTGTAGATTAATATTTACAACCATTTGAGCACCAACTATTCTCATCAACGTAGCTGCTTCTTTACAAAGTACCATGCACTCATAGCATGAACCTACACACTACATGACAGGAACCTAAACACAAGATCCAAACACAACACGCAGATCATGCTCTCTTATAGTACTGTTAGTAGACCTAAGAACACGCGGCGATGACCGAGCACCAAGCATCGAAGAGCGAGGAGTTCCCGGCGTCGTTGGCGATGACCGAGCACCAAGGAGTCCCCGGCATAGGCGGCGATGACCGAGCACCAAGGAGCGAGGAGCGAGGAGTCCCTAGCGTAGGCAGCGATGACTGAGCACCGAGGAGTGAGGAGTCCCCGACGTCAGCAGCGATGACCAAGCACCGAGGAGCGAGGAGCGAGGAGTCCCCGGCGTAGGCAGCGATGACCAAGCACCAAGGAGCGAGGAGTCCCTGGCGTAGGCGGCGATGTCTGAGCACTGAGGAGCGAGGAGTCCCCGGCATTGCTGGCGATGATCGAGCACCAAGGAGCGAGGAGTCCTCGGCGTCGCTGGCGATGATCGAGCACCGAGGAGCGAGGAGTCCTCGACGTCGCTGGCGATGATCGAGCACCGAGGAGCGAGGAGTCCCCGACTTAGGCGGCGATGTCCGAGCACCAAGGAGCGAGGAGTCCCCAGCGTCACTGGCGATGACCGAGCACCGAAGAGCGAGGAGTCCTCGGTGTCGCTGGCGATGATTGAGCACCGAGGAGTCCCTGGCGTAGGCGGTGATGTCCAAGCACTGAGGAGCGAGAAGTCCCCGGTGTTGCTGGCAATGACCGAGCACCGAGGAGCGAGGAGCGAGGAGTCCCCGACGTAGGCAACGATGTCCGAGCACCCAGGAGCGAGGAGTCCCCGACATCGTTGGTGATGTCCGAGCATCGAGGAGCGAGGAGTCCCCGACATCACTAGTGATGTCCGAGCAGCGAGGAGCGAGGAGTCCCCGGTGTCGCTGGCGATGACCGAGCACCAAGGAGCGAGGAGTCCCCGACATCGCTGGCGATGACCGAGCACCGAGGAGTGAGAAGTCACTGGCATCGCTGGCGATGCCCGAGCACCGAGGAGCGAGGAGTCCTCAGCGTAGGCGGCGAGGTTTGAGCACCGAGGAGTCCTCGGCGTAGGCGGCGATGTCCGAGCACCGAGAAGTCCTCAGTGTAGGCGGCAATGTACGAGCACCGAGAAGTCCTTGGCGTAGGCGGCGAGGTCCGAGCACCGAGGAGTGCCCGGCGTAGGCGGTGAGGTCTGAGCACCGACGTAGCTGACGACGTCCGTGCGTTGAAGTGTGCCTACTTAGTCCTCGAGCACAAAGAATCCAAGCATTGAGGAGTAACCGACGTAGCTGGCGATGAAGCATGAGCGGCGAATAGTTCGATCAACTGGTCGGCGATGGAGTCCATGAACCAGGCGGTTTGACCAGTTGATTGGTGGGGAAGCCCGAGTACTAGGTGATTCGATCACCTAGACGATGATCCTGCAATGCAAACATGTAGAACAGGTAGTACATGACTCACAAATAAATAAACTCCAGAGAAAATTCAGCAATGGTGATGAAACGACATATGCAGTTCGGCGATCAGTTGGCGTGAAAATATATTTATGTTTAATATAAACCGCCTAAATAGTTAGTGTGTAGCTGAGTCTCCAGCCCTAGCTAGCCCATAGTCCATAACGTCAAGCGTGGAGCCCGTGCACGTGTAGGAGGAACAGGTGTGACCAAGGAGCCACTGCCGACCACCCATAACGCAGAGCGCGGAGCCCGTAGCACGTGTAGGGAGGAGCCAGAGATAGGGCCGTCTCTGGAGGCGTCCGAGCATCAACGTGACTGTTTGAGGGTTCAAAAAATTATTTGGAGAGCAAATATGGAGAAAACAGTTCGGAGAAATATTATGGCGATATACGAAGATTGGAGAATATTTACAAAAATATTAAAGCGTGACTTAGCTTTGGACGGAGTGTCTGGTCGGTGGCGTATGGCGTTATCTGGTCGGTGTTGATGGCGAGCACTGTCACTAAACCGACCAATTTATAAGAGCACAAATACAAAAACAATCGCCGGAACGATCAAATTCTCGAACTTGAGCCCATATAAACCCGGTAGTCAACCGAAATCTCGAAGGATTTCAAACCAACTTGCATACAACCAAGATCATAGTAATTCAACATAACATATCGTATGTTACAACATTTCGCATACGTTCGCAAATAGGTTACATCATCACAGAGTCATTGTTATTACAAAACAAGTCTTGTAAACATGCGGAAGCAAATAGTTTAACTCACACACCGAGTTCAAATACACATACTGGTTTGTTGATCACAGACCGCAAAAGCATTCAGATAAGAGAAAGGAGATCATGCCCATGATCTAGTCCTCATCACCCGCCGGGTGGAGACAATACTTGCAGAATCCCTGATATAGAAGGTCATCTGCAACAAGAGGGAATAAACCCTGAGTACGGGAATGTACTCAGCTAGACTTACCCGTCGAAAACCAAACAAATGACACCAAGGATTATGCATAGCTTAATGTAGTGGAGCTGGCTGACACTTTCTTTTTGCAGAAAAGCATAAGTAATAATGATCAACTCTTAACCTGAACTAGCAGTAACTTTTTTTAGCCATTAACCTGTCATCTATATTAGCACCTGTACTAAGCAATCATTTTATTAGGGTGCAAACATTAATAACCATATCAGGTATTCATTGTGGCAACCTTATCATCATCCATTTAACCATATCGTTAAATTAATTGAATCTACGTTGCCGCTGCTCAGTCAAGTTCTCACTATCCGGGAGAGACGGCGATTTGAATCGATTCCTATCCAGCTGGAGGGATATTCCTAAACACAAACCCTGCTTCCCCCGTCAGGGTCGCAACAAGTCACCTTTGGTATAATTCAGGAGTCACAGGTCCGAATAGATCGGCATTCTCAGAGAACCACTCGGCCAAGGTTGTTCGGGACTCTAACTCGCCTTGGACTTACGCCAATGGCTCTCCGCACATCCTTACTACCTCCAGAGTGCCGCCACTGCTCGCGTTCCCGGCCTGAATCGAGCTACTAGGCTTCGCGGTCGAAACGACTTATCCGGCCAGCTAAGTGTTAGGCTGCGTTCAACATGACATGAGGACGTACAGCGTATCGGTCCTTAAACGACTTAGACGGAGTCACTATGTTCAAACCTACACAAGACCCCGCCCGGTCTTAATTCATTATTCACATGGTTCTTTTCCACGATAGCAAATATAGCCAACCGTGATCCACCTCATCCTAAAGCTCGCAGGTGACAAGAAATCACCTGACTTCTACCGCACTAAGCATGGCTAAGCATTTAACCCGTTCCTGAACTTAAATAGGATTCCAGTGCGATATCTGGACAAGGAAGGATATATAATGCAGCAATTGGTTCCAACCAATTCCTATACTTAATGCATCATCAACAATAAAAGATACTCAATGTAATTGTAAAAACATGGGAGGCTTAATATGCTCCGGGGCTTGCCTTTCAGGAACGAGGAAGGCTGGTGGTCAGGGCACTCGGGCAATTCCTCCGCGGTGACTGCTTCGTCGGCTTCCTGCACCTCGGGTTCCTCCTCTTGGTTGGCTCCCTCGAACTCCAGCAACGTCACTCCCTCCGGCACACCTATTGCATGAATGCACAAGATAAATATCATGGATGCACATGAACGAATGTCGGGGATGCTCGGGGAATGCACATGTTCGCTGTAGTTTGCATATTCCAACTTAAGCCCTATTCAAATCACTTTACTTACCAAGTTTATACAACCTAATGTATAATTGCTCATCTTCAGTTAATGACCTAGCACCTGCACCTAAGCATATTCTTAAGTTAGGCTAACCCCTAAACAATCAACGAGAACATTGCAACCACATACACTCAAGCAATTGTATCTCAGCAAAATGAATACTATGTAATGGTGCAGTAAACTAGCCATAACTGGAGATTTATAATTCCAAATGACATGCAACAAGACAATCTGGAAAGCTTATGAAATTGTATGCAATTCATTTTTAGACCTCGAAGCATGATTCAAACCTTTACTAGTTCGAATTCATAATTCAACAGAACTCTGTCCTCACAAGGCAGAGAATAAGCAAAGACTGGAACCTAACTTTAAACAGCTGTAGTTTCTAAACTACTGGGCCAAATGCCCTCAAATTTTGACAGGAGCTAGATACATAGATTATCTACAACTCTTGTATTCATTAAAATCACAGAAAACCAAAATATCATGGGGAGCTTTCTAAAGTCCCCAGATCTATCCAGAGGGACAATGCAAACGAAATACTTAGTAACTCATGAGGTAAACATATAATTGGACAACACTAAATCTACTCACATGTCACACATATCACAAGAACACCAGAAAGTAGGGTGTTCATTCCCAAAACATTTCCTCTAATACCTTTCTTAATTTATTTAATTAATTATAGGAAATATTAAACATATATGAAAGCTACACCATTAAATCTACAAAAATTACAGTAGACCCTACATGCCCTAAGTGGACTACCATAAAAATTTCACACCATTTTAGTAAGTACAACAGCCTACACAAAAATGGTAAGGCAGAATGGCTTTAAATGGCATAATTAGGAAACCTTAGTGAAAAGTGTCAAGCAACAGATTTCATATTTTTCCTAGCATCCTTAGGGTACTAGGATACTCTCCAACAAATTTCATGGTCAATGGATTCATAAATAATTTACTAAAATTCACCCAAGTATCTACCAATGATAAAAGGAAAATCTATAACTCAAAAACTACACATGCAATGACTCTCAAATTTTAACTAGAGCTTCTACTATACAAGACTAGCTTACCCACAAAATTTCATAATTTTTGGATCACAGAAACTCAAGATATGATTTAAACAAGTTTGCATGCATTCAAAAACACTTTTCAAGTTCCTATTTAATTCATCCAAAATTTCTACATAATATACTCAAGACATATTTTTCTTAAATACTAGACCTAACTGTGAGTCTAACAAAATTGGAACCATCCAATTTGGATCTACAAAACAGGAGATACAAAAATCACAACCCAGCATTCAAAACTGAAAATCAGAACTATCCTTATGAACACACAGTGGCTGACAAGCGGGGCCCGCAGATCAGTGGAGCCCATCTGTCAGTGACTGAAAACAGGGGATGGCGCACATGATGGCGCGGGACACGGTGAAGCTCGCCGGTGGCGGCTCCTCCGGCAAAATCAAGGACACCGGCGTGATCTCCGTGCTAAGGGGGTTCGATTGGTGCTACTAGCTAGCGCTACAACCTAGCGTAAGGAGCTTGCCACCGGTGATGGCGGCACGGCAAGGCTCCGGCGTGAGCTGCCGGCGACGGCAAGCCACGGCTTGCTCCACAGAGCTTGGTACGAGCTCCAAGGATTCATGGGGAAGCTATAGGAAGAAGGGATAGGGGACGAGAGGACTCCAGTGGCGGTCGGCCCGACGAGCGCTAGCTCCGGCGAGACGACAGCCATGGCGACATCGGCGGAAATGGCCAAAGCGCCCTTACCATGACTCAAACGGCTTGGCTATGGGGTGGAGAACGTAGAGGAGGCTACGGCGGAGCTGTGGTGAAGACGGAGTTCGCATTTTTGCGGTGGTTTGCAAGCTCTGTGACGGCGAAGATCCACGACAACGATGGCGGAGCGGCTGCGCTTCGGCTGCTGCTGCGAGCTGGAGAAATGAAGGAGGCAGAGCGCGTGCAGTCAAGTGGAGAAGCAGCAGGGCATCATCCATTTCAATCTGGCCAGCGCACGGCGCGGTCAGGCCAAGTCGAGCGTGTGGTGGCCACGCGGCGGCCGTCTTCTATTGCCGGTCGGCCATGATCGGTCTGAAGTTTTTGATTCAGCAACCCAATGAACCGACTGACAGCGAGTTTTCAACGCGTTCAACCTCAAAATCAGTGGTGAGTTAGCAAAACATCTCTAAATCAAAGTTGAAGCCCTATGTTCCAGCTACAAAACTCATTTAGATACCAAAGTCTAATTCGCAAAGGATGGAGAGTAAAATCGTACCCAAGTTAGCTCAATCAAACTGGAAATACACTTAGGACTTAGCAAATTTTTCAAGTGCTGGATCAGCCCTCAAAGCTGACTTGTGGGCCATTTTTGAGCATGTTGTGCACATTTTCATGAGATGGCCATAAAATAACTTTTGTTCCTTACATAATTCTCTACATCTTTGCTTTAGGTTGCTCAGACATGCAAACATCCTAAGCTACACTTTTTAAACAGTCAAACAAAAGGGTTTAGGGGTCAACTTTGGTCAAACCATGACTTGGGAACCTAATTAGTCAAAGTGACCAACATGAACAATGTTCCAAATGACATTCTAGGTGTAACTAAGTTACTTACAAGCATTTCTAGCCACACCATGCATTGGTCACACAAGAATCAATCAAGGTATACACTGAAATAATGAAAAACATAAGAAATGTTGCAAATGTTTCATAGTCATGTTTCACATGTTTCATGATCTTGTTGCATAGTATTAACTAATCTTGTTCCACTAAGTGAGTGGCACATGTTGCACTCAAGTGTTGCACACTTTACATTTCATAAAAGAGACAACACACATGAAATATACAACATGTTGCAATGTTTCGAAATCATGTTTCATGTAATATAAGTTCACGAATGGATGCATGATGCTCATGTTCATGAAATGCAGTGCAAATGTGGAAGCTAAACACCAGGGGTGTTACAAGCACCTGGTGGGCGCTGAGTTGTTGGTAAAGGTGACCTCGAAGGTGGTTCCGAGATCAGATCTGCTATCGCAGGGGCTGGTGTAGCAGTGATGAATCATCATCGTCGACCGCCATGGATCTCCACAAGATTGATGATGAGAACGCGTTGTTGATTTGAGGTCCATCTGGCTCACCATGGATCAGCGTGCACACCCCTACCTGGCGCGCCAACTATCAACAGAATATGCTCGGTAGTCCACCGAGGGGGTATCCCGCGATGATAGATTTATTGGTGGGGGTGCATGTAATCAGGAACCGGATGGTGACACAAGGCGTAGAGATAGCGATTTAGACAGGTTCGGGCCGTCTGATCGACGTAATACCCTATGTCCTATGTCTTTGGTGTATTGTATTGATCTGGACGACCAAGTAGCTTGTATGTAGCCTATCCGCTAGGGGACCCCTACCTCTCTTATATACTCTGGAGGAGGTAGGGTTACAAGTAAAGTAGCCTATTTGGTACTATACAATGTCTTGCGGTGTACGCCGAGCAGCGTCGTGCATGCCTTAACCTTATGGGCCGGGCCACCCCTAGGGGCGTAGCCCATGTCTTGGGGGCCATACCCCCATAGGTACATCTGCATAGATAACTTCATATCCATGGAACCCAAAGTCAATTTGAACAACTTCACTCCAGATTGTGGTCAAGTTTGGTATCTAAAAGCAGGTAGAGGAAATAATTAGAGTGCAGATATATATTTTTTCTTATTTGAACAAAATTTCACATTGCATTCAAACAAAATGATGTGAATCCATGTCCTGCTACTTACAAATTCATCACGGATAGCTTTATGGAAATGTGAGTCTACTCCAAAATATAGAGTACAGGAATCCAAGATTACAATCAATCTTCGAGTGATATACACAACAACCACATACCACCGATCATGGAAGAGAATTGGAAAATAAAGCTGACAAAATAACACAAAATGAAAAAGAAGGGATTATTAGCACAACTGCAATGCACACAACATATGTGCTAAAGCTTAAAAAAATTAAAAGGATGTGTTACTCACATATTGGCTGTTTGCTAATGACCTTGCACGACCAGCACCCTTAAAGCATTTCACTGCATTATCATATAACTCCTTCTCCTTGCTATCATTAGGACCATTATTTCCAATAAAATAGTCCTACAAAAATAGATTGGTCAATATTATTTTATTTGATATAGTTACCACATGTAATTGAGAAAAAAAGAGAAACAAATGACACTTACACCAACTTTAGAGAAGAAATAATGCTTGTAAGAATTCTTAGGGTGTTTCCTATGGAATAACAATCTGCACAAAGCATTCACTACAAAGCAATGGACCTTTCCTTGAGGCTTAAGAGAACTTGCAAGTGCGCTTAATTTCACAACCACTTGCCCATAATCGATTACTGCAAGACTGAAACAAATGAAAACATTTCATAATTACTTGATTCAAGTGTACTCAAGAGTGGTGAAAACGCTAAGGACGTTGTAAACATTGAAAACTTACTTGGAATGTTCAGTTTCTGCCATCTTCAAAATAACCTCACATATGTTAGTTTCAAGTCTGGAGACTGTTATCTTTGAATAAGGCATCATATAAGGGCTCAACTTGTATTTGCTTGGGATCACTGTCCTCCTAGGATGATGAACAACCAACTTTGCACTAGAAGAGTACCAAGGACCTTGGTTTGAAAAGGACTCAGAGTCATCTGATAAACCATTGCTTCCCATACTTTTTGTAGAAACAGAAGTCCCACCTCGATGGGATGGAAGAGGTGTAGGTGCCTACAAAATCAAGAAAAAACATAAAGTTGTTCGAAAATCATAACCTAAAAATTGACATAATAGGGTTCAAACTATTTCATTCTATTCTCCAAATACCTAACAAACAAGCACACAAATAAACATGGCTGAGAGGTATAAAGAAGGGGACAACAGAAATGCTTCTATTGCCTTTATTGTCAATATATACAGCACTAGTACTGCTAAGGTACACTAGAGCATGGATACAACTAGAACTACTTGTACTAGCTATTACATGACTGAGAGCAGCCCCAACTACTAACAATTCTCCTTCCACTACCATGGCTGCACCAAAATCAAAATCAGCAGGTTATCTCACAAGACAATTGTTCCAAATTGATAAAACTAGAAATGCCATTTTACAATGTCAATGTGTACTCCAGAAGGGCTGATTGCAGCTAGAGGAATAGGAGCAATTGATTCTTCAGGAGTCTCTGTAAAAGGTAAAGACTCCATATGCACAAGGTCCTAGTCAAGAAATACTACAATATTAGATACAGAAAAGAGATTACAAGATATGTCACAATACAAAATTGATCCAATCTAATAAATAAGCTTATAGTTTCAACATTGTCATTTCTCTCGGTCTCAACAGTTTCATGATTGCTCACGCTACCGCTTGGACCAAATGGATTGGAACTCATCCGATCAATAAAAGTCCAATTTTCTGGTCTAGGGCTAAATCGGAAGTAGAAGCTGCTCTCATATTGAACCTATCAAAAATTGAAAATAAATCAGGTGCCATAGTATAGTGAATAAGACAAACATATGACAACCACGAATTTAAAAAAAAGAACAAGTTACAAACATATTACCACAGAATTGACTTTTTCATGCATGTCATTGGATACAACACGTCAAATCCCAGATATCACTCGATCAATAGGACAAGCTGTACTAGCACCTGATAATGGACCAATAGGACACCACAGTTTAGGGTCTTCAACATAATTTCCCAAATCATCCTCACATTCAAACATTCTTAAAGTAAGTGTGGGGGTATTAACCCCTATACCCTTACGGCTAGGCTTGGGCCAGCCCGGATCAGGGGGTCCGGCCCACTAGAAGGCGACGCGCGGCCCGACCAACCTGTTTGGAATCCCACATAAGGAATCAAGGTAGATTTGGAGATCAAGCAAGATCCTGGTCGGTTAGAATAGGAATCCTTATCCGGCCACCTATGGCAATTGTAACTGGCTAGGATTAGTTTCCAGATCTATAACCCTGCCCCCCGGACTATATAAGGCGGGCAGGGGACCCCTCTAAAAAACATCTCTCATTAACATACAGCAATACAATCAGACGCAGGACGTAGGTATTACGCCTTTACGGCAGCCGAACCTGGATAAAATCTTGTGTCTGTCTTGTGTCACCATCTTGTTTGTAGCTTGCGCATCTGTCTGCCGATAATCTACTACCTTGGGCATACCGCTAGGTAGACTGCCGACCATATTTCATCGACAGTGGCACGCCAGGTAGGGGGTATACGTACTGCTCTCCAGGCGAACAAGATGGTCATCATCCCCATTTCCATGGCTACGCCGAACGGCCTCACGTTCACCATCGGCCGGATCACCTAGACCACTGGCTCCGATGACTTCATCGCCCTGACCCCGGAGGAGGTGCGGGTTCAATCTGTGCCGACCACTGCTTCACCTGCATCGGCTACGGCTTCGACCACGGTGGATCTGGCTCTGACCATGGTGGATCTGGCTCCGACCACGGTGGATCTAGCTCCAACCACGCCAGCGTCATCTTCGGCCACGCCGACAACCCGTCATCCGCTTCCTCGCTACAAAAGGAGGCAGATCGACAACACCGACTTGCTCGACTCCATCAATCGAGTCGGCACCAAACTTGCCGAAACCCTGGCTCTGGTAAGTTCAATTCAAAGTCAACCTAATGAGCAGGTAACTACAACCCACAATAGATCTACCCGACCAGCTCGGGCCAGTCGTCCTACATGACTCGGTACAGATCTCGTGGTCACATCTACTCTTGAAGGGCGCTCCATTCGTTGTCGGCCAGCCCCTACAACGGGTCTCCGGCTCTTCGAGTACGAAGCCTCGATGGAGAACCACCAGGTCCAGCCCTACAGCCTACGCAACTTTGTCAACATGGTCCAAATTGAGGATTATCAAGAAGGATCAGTCCACACAGTTCAAGAGGGTGGCTCAAGTTCCTCATCCGGCATCGCATCTAATTTGTCTGTTCACACCGAGATCCAGCATCATGACGATGAAGGCATTGAATACGATCTGGATATCCTAGACCATGCCCCGGGATTCCCGTCCTTCCCACCAAGGCGAGGAGACTTGATCAATGTTGTCAGTAATGACGAACCACCGGTAGTCGGCGAAACAGAACAAGAAAGGCTAGCACGCGAAGCACGCAATATTAATCGCCGACAAATCGAAGCCGAGGCAGAAGAGGAGACCCGACGCATAAGGGTCTAGCCATGCGACCTTAATAATGACTTTGATAGGGTTGGGGACAAGCAGGTCTTCAGGACTCCAAGCGCTAACGTAGCTATTGCTATGGCGACAATGCAACGACTACCCAACACCCCGAAAACACAGGCAGTTCGTGATGATATACAAGCTTACCTGACAGCTGCTATGGCCTAGACCATAGAGATTGTAAATCAAGCCTGGGCTCCATCCGTCTCAGTCGAATCAAGCCACAGCCGCCAGTACTCAAGTTGCTCATAGCCACCCAACCAACGTGGCTCGCGTAACAATGACCCATCAGACAACCGTCAAGGCGGAAACGGTGGCCATGATGGTGGTCGGGACGACAACCGTCATTGGGATGACAACCGCCATGACTTCTGGGATCACAACCGCCGGGACAACCACGATAATCGCCACGATAACCACGGTCGTAGGGTTAATCAGGGTGGCAACCGAGATCGCCGTGATGGTAATAATGATCTCCACCATTACCTCGGAGAACATGATCTACGCGATCGCATCAACCAAAGAGCCAACGATTGTGCATCCCACGAAAGCTATCATCGCATGGAATATGATACTGCCCACGGCCCTCCGGGGTTGAAGCAGTTCACTCCGCACCTTCGCCAAGTCATATGGCCCAAGAACTTCAAGCTCGAGAAACTTTAGAAGTACGACGGCAAGGAGAACCCCGAATTATGGGTCATGCTCTATGAAACTACGTGCAGATCAGCCATGGCTGACGAGCATGTCATGTCTAACTACTTCCCAGTCGCTATCAACCATGCAGGTCACCAATGGCTGGTCAGCTTGCCGGTGAACTACTTTGATTCTTGGCAAGAGCTCAAGCAAGCTTTTATCGACAACTTCATTGCTACTTGCGAGCAACCCGACAACAAATATGATCTACAGTGGATTCGAGACCAGAAAGATGAGCCACTACGTGAGTACGTCCGACATTTCTCGAAGATGCGCATCAAGGTCCCATCAATCTCTGACAACGAGCCAATCGAGGCTTTCATTACTGGTCTTTGCTTCCACGATGCCGTACGGGACAAGCTCCTTCGCAAGAGACCTGAATCAGTCATAATGCTCCTGGCCACTGCCAAGAAATATGTGGATGCCGATGATGCTAAAAGATAATCATCGAAGAAGCAGCAAGGGTTCCATGCTCCAACCACCCCCACACCGCGACGACTACCACGGCAACCATGGTCGGAACGGCAATTTTGATCACCGCAACCAGCGCAACGACCCCCACGACCACAGCGACCAGCGTAATCAGTGGCGTAATCGCCGTGATGATTACAGGGGCAAGCGTGCTCGGGAAGACGACGGCGAGGTCAACACTATTAAGAAAGGTGGCGGACGTCGCAACTACGAAGAAGACTATGCCAAAGCATTGCAAGGACCCTGCCAGCTCCACCCCAAGTCAAACCATACCATGGAGAATTGCCGCGTTCTCAAGTCTATCTACATGCGTCAACAGGCTCCGGATACGTCCGACAAGCCTAACGACGTAGGGGAACAGCGCAACGAAGACAATGATGATGAAGACGTGGATCCTCGTCACAAGTACGTCAAGCCAATCGACCGCGTCTACACCATCATTGGAGGCAAAGTGTCCATCGAGACCAAATGAGAACGCAAGCTGCTCGCCCACGCCTACTTGAACGTGGCCAACACCGACAACCTCATCGCCGATCCGTGGCTCCCTCCTTGGTCTCACCGCGAGATCTCCTTCAGCAAAAAGGACCAATGGGCGGCAATACCTGAGCCAGGACATTTTCCCCTAGTCCTCGATCCTTGTATCAATAAGGTTCAGTTCGATAGAGTGCTAATTGACGGTGGCAGTTCCATCAATATACTGTTCAAGAACAGTATGCCAGCCCTGAAGATAACCTAGGTGGATCTCAAACCATACGAGGCACAGTTCTAGGGTGTTCTCCCCGGTCAGAGCTCTACACCACTCGGGCAGATCACGCTACCTGTGCAGTTTGGTACCCTGGACCACTTCCGCACTGACTACGTCAACTTTGTGGTCGCTAACTTCGATGGCACCAACCATGCTATCCTTGGTCGACCATCGCTCACCAAATTCATGGCCATACCTCACTACAGATATTTGGTGCTTAAGATGCCTATGGAGAAAGGGGTTCTAACTCTTAGGGGTAACGTATACGCAGCTTATACCTGCGAGGACGATAGCTTCAAAATAGTAGAGGCTCATGACCTCTCTATTCGCATGGCTGAGACCATGCTCGACGCCAAGAAGACCTTAGCTGACCACCTAGAGATCCTAGAGCTCGAGGCTCCACGCAAGAACATCAAGTCCAAGGAGCACAAGGTGATCCAGCTGGTCGACGGTGATCCCAGCAAAACGGCCCTTATCGGGGCCAACCTGGATCCTAAATAGGAGATGTGCTCGTCAAGTTCTTGAGGAGCAACGTGAGTGTGTTCGCATGGAAACCTGCTGACATGCCCGGTGTACCTCAGAACTTGATCGAGCACTCCTTGAATGTCAACGGCAAGGCCAAACCTATCAAGCAGAAGCTACGATGGTTCGCTCGCGACAAAAAGGAGGCGATTAGGGTAGAAGTTACATGGCTTTTGGCAACCGGATTTATCAAAGAAGTGTATCATCCGGAGTGGTTAGCCAACCCGGTTCTTGTATGCAAAAAGAATAATGAATGGAGAATGTGCGTTGATTACACTGATCTCAACAAATACTGCCCTAAAGACCCCTTCGGCTTACCTCGCATAAACGAGGTCATAGATTCAACCGCCGGTTGCGAGCTGCTTTCCTTTCTCGATTGCTACTCTGGTTATCACCAGATCGCTCTCAAAAAGGATGACTAGATCAAGACATCCTTCATCACGCCTTTCGGCGCCTACTGTTACACGACCATGTTGTTCAGGCTCAAGAACATCGGGGCTACCTACCAATGCGCCATACAGGCCTACCTCAAAGATGAGATAAAAGACGACCTCATCAAGGCTTATGTTGACGATGTAGTTGTCAAAACCAAGGAAGCACATACCCTTGTTGACAACCTGGAACGCACCTTTGCAACCCTTAATACATTCCAATGGAAATTAAACCCAAAGAAGTGCATCTTTGGTGTTCCTTCTGGTATACTGCTTGGCAACGTCGTCAGTCACGACGGCATATGCCCTAACCCAGAGAAAGTCAAAGCTGTCTTAGACATGAAGCCGCCCAAAAAGGTGAAGGATGTCTAGAAGCTTACCAGATGCATAGCTACTCTCAGTCGTTTCATATCAAGATTAGGAGAAAAAGGACTACCGTTTTTCAAGCTGCTCAAAGCATCTGAGAAGTTTGAGTGGTTGGAGGAAGCAGACGCTGCCTTCACACAGTTGAAACAATTCCTTACATCACCTCCGGTCCTCACTGCTCCTAGAGAAGACAAAACCCTCCTGCTTTACATTGCGGCAACTAATCGAGTGGTCTCCACTGCCATGGTGGTTGAGCGCGACGAGCCTAGCCACACCTACAAGGTACAACGACCAATCTATTTCATCAGTGAAGTACTCAATGAATCCAAGACCAGGTCCCACAGATTCAGAAACTGATCTACGCCATACTGATAACATCCCGAAAGTTGAAACATTACTTCGATGGATATCGTGTGGTGGTCATGACCGAGTACCCTCTGGGGGACATCATTTGCAACAAGGATGCGAACGGGCGCATCGTCAAATGGGCAATGGAGCTATGCCCTTTCTCCTTGGAATTTGCAAGCCGTACTACAATCAAGTCTCAGGCACTTGTCGATTTCATCGTCGAGTGGACAGATTTAAGCACACTGCCTCTCAGGGGCCCAATGAGTATTGGAAGATGTACTTCGATGGCTCTCTCAACATCGACGGCACAGGAGTAGGAGTCCTTTTCGTGTCACCATCCAAGGAGCAGCTCTAGTGCATCCTCAGGATTTATTTCCCAGCATCTAATAACGCCGCTGAGTATGAAGCATGCCTACATGGTTTGCGCATTGTGGTTGAGCTTGGTGTCAAACGTCTCTATGTCTATAGAGACTCGGCTTTGGTCATCAACCAACTCAACAAGGACTAGGACACGACTAGCGAAAAGATTGATGCATACTGCAAATCAATCAGAAAGCTAGAAGGCAAGTTCTATGGCATCGAGTACACACATGTGGTCCGGGACAAAAATCAAGCAGCAGATGCGCTGTCAAAGTTAGGATCATCCCGAGCCAAAGTCCCACATGGCGTATTCATTCAAGACCTGCTCACACTTTCCATCGAAGAGGAAGATCCCACGGTCGACAAGCCTCCAGACCAGCTATTGGTGGCTACGGTTTCGGCGTCAAGCACCACCGAGCCACCTCCGACCACTAATGAGCCCGACTAGAGAGTACCTTTCATCAAATACCTGACAGATGGCAGTGGTTACACTGATCAGACAGAAAACAAATGCCTGATGCGTCGTAGTAAGCAGTATCTGCTCGTCGATGGCAAATTATGGCGCAAGAATGCAAAGGAGGAAATCTTGATGAAGTGTATAACCTAGGAGGATGGCGAACAACTCCTGGACCAAATCCACTCTGGCTCCTGTGGCAACCATGCGGCCTCGAGAACGCTGGTTGGCAAGGCTTTCTGAGCAGGGTTCTATTGGCCGTCAGCTGTAGCCAATGCAGAGAAGCTAGTCCGCCATTATGAGGGTTGTCAGTTCTTCACCAAGAGAATCCACGTACCAGCACACGAGATCTAAACAATACCAGCCTCTTGGCCCTTCGTATGCTGGGGACTGGATATGATCGGGCCCTTCAAACTGGCTCCTAGGAAATTTACATGTGTCTTTGTGCTGATCGACTAATTTTCTAAGTGGATAGAGTACATGCCTCTGGTACAGGCATCCTCAGAAAAGGCTGTCATGTTCATCGACCAGGTCATCCACCGCTTCGGCATACCCAACAGTTTCATCACTGATCTAGGTACTCAGTTCACCGGGAACGCTTTTTGGGACTTCTGCGATGAAAGGAGCATAGTAGTAAAGTACGTCTTGGTGGCGCACCCTAGAGCTAATGGACAGGTCAAGCGGGCAAATGGTATGATCTTGGACGCACTTAAGAAGAGGATGTACAGAGAAAATGACAAAGCTCCCAAAAGATGGCTCAAAGAGTTACCAGCCGTGGTCTGGGGCCTCAGAACCCAGCCCAGTCGCAATATCGGCGTATCACCATATTTTATGGTTTACGGTGCTGAGGCAGTGCTCCCAGCAGATATAGCCTTCAGGTCAGCAAGGGTAGAGAACTTCGACAAAGACAAGGTCAATGAAGTGTGGGAGCTAGAAGTGAATAGTGTAAAAGAGAAGCGGCTTGATTCTTGCGTACGTACAGCCAAATACCTTGCTGTTTTGTGCAGGTACTACAACAAGAATGTTAAGGAGCGTTTCTTCGTGGTTGGGGACCTGGTCCTGAAGTGGAAGATGAATCAAGCTGGTGTCCACAAACTCGCAACTCCATGGGAAGGGCCCTTCATGATCAAGAAAGTTACATGACCAACGTCTTACAGGTTAGCTCACCTGGACGGTACGGACGTACCCAATTCATGGCACATCGACAAGCTTAGGTGTTTCTATGCTTAACTACTAAGATATGTACTCCTCTTGTACTTTCGATTTAATTCAATAAAGCTATTATGATTTCTCCGACCACTCTAATGTGTCACTTTGAAGTCTATCGTTATCCTAACTCAACCAGTCAAAACCGACCACCATTCCTTCCTGGGTTTTCAGAGCAGGCCCTGTCTCCGGTTCCTCCCAATGCGTGCATGGAATCTGCTCTCTACGCTATGGGTGATCGGCAGGTCCCCTCTGGTTTGACTTGTCTGTGTCTATGTGTGCACAGGCTACGCACCTCACACTCCGACCATAGGACAAACTAGGGCCATACAAACCTATCAGGATGATGTGTCGATTAAACTAGTACAACTAAATAGAACGCTAATATGTTCTTACTTAGTTACACCAACACGAGATCCAAGCTTAAATACGTTTTCCACAAAACAAACAAGCTTATGCAGATATACAGTTACGTTATTACAAGCTTGCCTGAAAAGGTCCAAGTTTACAATAACACAACTACATCTTCTTCTACAGCTACAGCCTATACTATTGGCTAGTCAGGTCACGCGGCACCGGCTGCTCGCTGGGCCTAGCATCATGCTCGAGTCCCAGGGACTCTTGTACTAGTCGAGCTGAAGAAGATGGCCCCGCTGATGCCTAGCTGGTCGAGACCGCAGGCTTCGCCGGTTGGCTCAAAACTGATAGCGCTTCCAGTTGACTTGTTGATGGCGTACCCTATATAGGTGCTGTCCTGCCTCCACACAGGTTAATGTCGCCAATTATTTTTGTCGACAAGTCCAGCTAGGTCATCCGAAGCTCCTTAGCCTTGTCTGGATCTACCTCCTTCGGGTATCAAGCCTCTAGGCACTTGAGATCGATCAAGGGGTAGTGAGCACGCACCATGCTTAACACATGTGCGCCGGTGTACTCACCCGCCTCCTTCATGAACTCCTGGAACCATCCCCATGCCTTTTGGCATCTATCAATCAGTCTGAGCTGTGGCGTCCTTGGCACGTCCTCTATAAGCGTTGGATCGATAAGGTTGAGGACCGGCAAAATGCTCGTTGCCACTTCCTAGCACCGGTTCTTCCACGTGTCCCGATCCTCGGAGATCTCTTGGCACCGTGCCTTCCAGCCATCATGATCTTTTATCACGGCTTCCAGATGCTTCTTGGCATTGACTTTTAAAACTGCAAACCGCACAAGCCATTAAAATGTCATACCATGACAAGATAAAGCGGGCAACAAAAGTGAGCAAAGGGGTTTGGAAAACTTACTTTTTAGTTCCTCTTTCATCTTGGTCATGTGGTCCCAGAGCTGTGACTTGTCGTGCGCCAGTTTTCTGTTGTCCTCCTTCAGGCGATCACACTCCACGACCGCACGATTGTTCTCCTCTCGGAGATGGACCACTTTGCCTTCTAAGCCTACACTACAGCTGTTACTACCAACAACGCAACAACACTCGTCATGCACTTGTTGTGATAAAGTGACTACTTACTTGTTCTTTCCTGCTCTTTGTTACTAAGCTGGACGACTAGGTTCTGGTTCTGGGACTCTTGCTCCGTCCTCTCACGATTTGCGGCTTCAAGTCGGTGGTGCAAGCGTTCCACTTCCGCCGTCAGCTCTTTATTGCTTGCAGTGATCCCCTCGATCTGGTCAAAGCATTTCTTATGGTACGTTGCGGTCTTCATTAAGTCCTATGTGCAAAAAGCTAAGTAAGAAAGTTTGACTACACAGCAAGATCAAGTGATGAAGCAAAACATACCTGGACCTCCGTCACCAGTCGTTTCGCCGCTCGTTCAACCTTCTTGGTCTCTTCGACCTCTGGGATTTCCTCATGAACAACCCATTGGTCGTTCCGCCAGCATGACACATATACATGTTGTCGCTTGTCCTGTGGATGGCCCAGGACCTCCTCTACTTCGTCCTCTTTGTCCTCCTCTTCGAGTATCAGTGCTGGTCCGGAGTTGGCAGCTTCTGTGATCACTATGGCCTTTCTGTAGGCTGCAACATCGACAAACATGCTCTATGCTATCACCTCTGGCCGCTGCTCCTCGATCTGTTCCGTTACTCTTGGTGCTGAGGTGTTGCCCTCAGCAGGGTTGGTGCTCAGAGCACTTGTCCTTGGCTCAGCTCTTCCCTCGACTACCTGCTTGGGGACTGTTGTCTAGCTGCTTGTGTGCTAAGGCTTCGGCGGACCTTCTGTTGTGGTTTTCTCCATGGCCGGCTGCTGGGCAGTCTTCTCTGAAATTACTGGTGGAGCCACACCGGTCCCGGCTAGTTGGTCTGGATTTTTGGTGGACGCCAAACTAGTATATCCGAGATAAGTTCAGAAGGCAACCGTAATCAATATAAATTGCAAGCTTACATCAAGGTTACAAATACTTACATGTTGGAAGCACAGAATGATGTGGCGAAGGTGCGTCTCTTTGGCCGTGCTTGCTCCACGTGCTGTGCGGGTGACACCTAGTCTCCCTCTATGCCCAGCACCGACGCTGGGGCTTGGTGCACGACCCCTCCGCCGCTTGTCCTCAGTGCTACAGTGGTCGGCGATGTGAGTCCCACCAGCATGGAGGAGCCACCTTGCTCCAACGTCTCCAGTTGCCTCCTCCTCTTTCGAGGGACGAGTTGAAAGATGTCTGCATCCTCTGTGTCGTCGTCCGACAAAGTCAAGATCGCCTGACGATGCTTGCTGGTCGCCGGCCGCTTACCAGCAGCTTTGGCCGCTGCCTCCTCTCCAACTCCGAGCACGGCCCAGTCCACGTCCTTGCATCCGATGCTGGTCTGGGTGGTCGGGTCAGCAACTTGCGGCCAATCTACACCAGGGGGTGGCGACACAAACACTGTCGCTCTATCCTGACCATTAATCTGGGAAACAAATAGGAGATCACACAGTAAGTTTCTACTACAATATGAGACTACGGGTACAAGGCAAGATGAGTTACCTTTGGGAGAGGTCGAGCGAGCTTGAAAGCGTGCTCGATGTCGCTTAATCTAACATAATTTGGATCAGCTAAGTTAAATAGCTCTCCAATTCTGGCTCTAACTTCGATCTTGTCAAGTGCCTCTTGCCTCGTCCTTGTTGGGTCTGCGCTACCTTGGTACTCGTAGCCAGGATGTACCCTCCTCTAGTAGGGCTGGATCCTTCGGCTGATGAAGTTCCCGACCATGCTAGGACCATCCAGTTTCTTCCACGGGATCATCCCAAGTATTTCTGGAATCTATTCCAGGCGCTCGGGCTTCTCTGACCAGCTGGTCCTCTTCTCTGGAATGAACCCCATGTCGCACAGTGTGATCATGTTCGGCTCTTCGTGGATGTAGAACCACTTCTTGTACCAGTCATCAAGCGATGTGTTCCAAGGGCAGTGCAGGTACTGGGCCTTCATCACATCACGGAGGTTGAGATACACACCTCCGGCTATCTTCGAGCCGCCGCTTCCTTTCTTCCACAGACAGAAAAGATGGCGAAAGAAGTCGAAATGGGGTTGGAAGCCGCCATATGCTTCGCAAAGATGAATGAAGGTGGAGACAAGGAGAATCGAGTTGGGATGCAGATTGCAAATCCCAATCTCGCAGTATAGACAGAGCCCCTGAAGGAAAGGGTGCACTAGAACCCCAAAACCCCGCTTGAAGAAGTCTTCGAAAACCACAATCTCACTTGGTTGTGGATCGGGGTACCCCTCACCCTCCGGCGTGCGCCATCCTGCGAGTTCCTTGTTGTGGAGTACTCTCATGATGACGAGGTCTTCGATGGTCTGCTCGTTGCTTCTCGACTTCCACCACTCCTTCACCATGACTCCTGCTTTCTTCTGGGCATCACTTTTTGCCATGAATCAGGCCTTGCTGATGAAAGAGGATACAGTGGAGGATTGATTGGTGATGATTTCGAAGGTATTAGGGTTGGCAAGAGGAAGAAGAAGGCTACGGTGGCGAATGGTAATGGGGTTCGGTAAAAAGTAACTTACCAATTCTATACTATATTTAACCAAAAGTTCCGCCGTTTCGTCTGCCCGAGATTCTTGGGAGACGTGCACACGCGCCGCAGACGGTTGTTTTCACAACCTCGAGATCTATGCCAATATATGCGCCTCTTCGTTATCAGTGTATGCGCCTCTTCGTTACCAGTGTGCGAGGGCCCATGCTGACGTACCTCCTTACAGGTGCCAAGTGACTGTTTGCTTGAAAGGACAAGAAGGCAGTATGACGTGCTATACCCGTCTACTTTTTTGACCAGACATGTCAGATTGGACTTGACAGAGTAAGAAGATAAATAAATACACCAAATAATAGTACAAGTGGCATTTGGTTCTTCGTCGCACCTCTCGTGCTCAGGGACTGTCCAGACCACTATTGTGCTCGAGGACTGCCCAGACCACTACCGTGCTCAGGGACTGCTCCGACCACTACCGTGCTAGAGGACTTTTTAGACAACTACCGTGCTCAGGGACTGTTCCGAGCACTGCTCGGAGACCACTCTCCTCGGCTACATGTGATTTGTACTCACATACAGTCGAGAGGCATTTATTTAGACCTTGCTACAAGGCTTATACTTCACCTTCTAGCAAGCCTGGGGACTACATCGGTACGATGCACCTGCCGATGCATCTCGTATTGCTTGTACGACGATTGGATTCTTAACTTCAGTGGAAATTCTTTTAGACCCTGGCACCACGTGCCTATGTCACCTACTACTAGGCTCGAGGACTAAGTGGGCACACTTCACCTTGCGGTGAATGTGTTTATTTTATCGACCCCTATGCTTTGACTGATTGCCAGAATTACTATTATCCAAGGGTCACTTACATTTCTTTTCAGAAATACAAGTGGGCACACTTGATAAGGAAAGAAATCTTTTTCTTTTTTCTTTAGAGCACCATGTATTCTTCGGACAACCAGAATCTTTGGCTATAATCATGGTCTACTGCTCTCTGTTCTGACTAGAATGCTGGCACATTCGATTGGTCAATGTTTCAATCAGTTAGAGATGACATGAAGACGGATCACATTAGTCAAAGGAGATCGAACGGCGTGTCGCAGCATAATACATGGTGCTTGGGGACTAGCTGTGGGGGTATTAACCCCTATACCCTTATGGCTAGGCTTGGGCCGGCCCGGATCAGGGGGTCCAGCCCACTAGAAGACAACGCGTGGCCCGGCCAACCTGTTTGGAATCCCGCGTAAGGAATCAAGGCAGATTTGGAGATCAAGCAAGATCCTGGTCGATTAGAATAGGAATCCTTATCCGGCCACCTATGGCAATTGTAACTGGGTAGGATTAGTTTCCAGATCTATAACCCTACCCCCCAGACTATATAACGCAGGCAGGGGACCCCTCTAAAAAACATCTCTCATTGATATACAGCAATACAATCAGACGTAGGACGTAGGTATTACGCCTTTACGGCGGCCGAACCTAGATAAAATCTCGTGTCTGTCTTGTGTCACCATCTTGTTTGTAGCTTGCGCATCTGTCTGTCGATAATCTACTACCTTGGGCATACCCTTAGGTAGAATGCTGACCATATTTCATCGACAGTAAGCAGCCTTATTCTTTATACAAGGTTTCTCAACAGCTGCTTTCCCTGGTTAATAAAAAAGAAAATGGTAAATAAGATTGAAAATTACAGGTGCCAACAAAGGATATTGCACATGTCAAATACCATAATTGCTTTATTTAAATTATGTAATTTACTGCTAATAAAAGTGCAATCTAAAAAGTGCTAACCGTTAAGAATTTCAAAAGTGCAATTTACTGCTAAAGAGAATGCAATCTACAAAATAGGTACTAACCGTTAAGATCCAGAGCAGGAGCTGTATTTTCATCCAATTCCATTTCTTTTGAACTGCATGGGATACTTTTTTGATCTGAAACATGAGGAATAGCACTTGAAGCAGCTTGGGCATTCTTCACTCCACAAAGACCGTGACCACTCAGATAACCAATAGGATTCTTTGGACTGGGTGCTTCTCCTGTTTGTCCTACACAGAGACCATGCTCAAACATGTGCCCAGTTCATATATCATATATTTGTTAAGCATTTTTTTCATCAGTAGAACAAACATGGGGCCTTCTCAACCGTACTCATCAAGGGGGCAGCAACAACTGCACTAGTTGCTTCGCCTTCCTGAACCATAGGAATCGAGGGGGGAGCAGCACCTCCACTAGTTGTTTTGCCTTCCTAAACAATGGAAAATAGATGTAACAAGTCCAGTCAGTGGGATATTTCCTTTACTTGATCACTGCCTTAGTACTGTCTAGCAGGATATGACACAAGAGAAGACTAGAGCACACTATCACATGGATAAGCATTCAGCTTCCAGTGTCATCCATTAAAAATAAAAACAACATTAACAAACACACTCACTTTTAGATGAAGCTTCTGACGTTTACTTGCACCTTTAGAAGTTTGCACTAGGACTTCCTCAACAATTATAGGATTGTCCGCCGTACCTCCAATTCCAGCATTATCAACATTTGTGCGACTGAGGGGGGATTTGCGAAGCCTTGTAGAGAGTCTTCGTCGAGTCATAGAGCCTACACTATTGGGACTTGAAGATTGGGATGCTTTGCTTTTCCTCTTGCTATTCCTTGTACCTGAAGCTGCACCTAAAAATATACAAAAAATATATATGAGCAAGAGATACAAAAGTTAACTGAATGCTGAACCAATGTTACAGAACACTTCATCTACCTAGAGCTGGTGAGTCATTGGAAGGAAGAATTTCAGTTGACTGGATGATGCATTTTTTCCTCTTCCGATTTGTTGCACCTGATTCTACACATGAAAAATATGCATAAAGAGTATGCACAAGATACACAAAAGTTAATTTAATGTTGAAACAAATGAAATAGAACACTTCATCTACCATGAGCAGATGAGTTAGTCGAAGGAAGAATCTCAGTTGGCTGAGAAGCAGCACAATACTCAGTACCAAAATCATTATATAAGCCATCTGATTCCATTTTCTCAGTCACAGAAGCTTCTTCCTTGGGCTGGACATCTTCCACAATGCCATCTACACCAGCAGTAGCATCAACTTCTTTCACAGCTGTTTTACCTCTAACAGCAGCCATTCTTGGATCAGCATTATCATGTTCAGCAGGCACAACATCAACACCTCCATCATCAGCATTATCATGTGCTGGAGAAGCCACTCTGGCATTAGAATTCTGAGCCTCAGCAGGTGGGTCGGCGGCATGACAATAACGCTCATGCATGTTGTGGGGGGTACAACCCTGGATACCCATGGTAGACCACATGGGATGCACCCCTAGGGGTGGCCCAGCCCACAAGAAGAAGCCTTGCGAGGCACGACTCTACTCGGCGCCTTCCGCAAGACATCAGGAAGATATCCTGAAGATACTACGAGATCTGTTAGGATATGTATGATCCCAAGATTCCTGTAATCAGTTATTACTTTCTGGTTATCTCTTAGATCTAACCGACTTGTAACCCTGCCTCTCGGACTATATAAGGCGGGCAGGGACCCCCTCTAAAATCATGGCATATCATACGATAGCTAATACAAACCAACAGACCACAGCAGTAAGGTATTATGTCATACTAACGGCCTAAACCTATATAACTCATGTGTCTCTGTTGCTTTCTTGTTCTTCATCTCATGCTTCTCTACCGATCAATCTACCTTCGTGGGATACCCCTCGGAGGACTGCCGACGATAATCTGTCAACAGTTGGTGTGCCAGGTAGGGGTTGTGCGTGCTGTTTCCTTGTTGAACAAGATGGCTTTTTCCGTAGGCTCTTCGTCCCTTCCATAGCCTGGCCAGATCTTCACGGTCGGATCCATCTCATGGGTCATCAATGCTGACGGAGTTGGAGAGCTCCTCGAGCTAGAGCAGATCAGTTCTGTGCCGGCCACCCCTACACCTGCAACTGCAGATCCGATCTCGGAGGCGATTTCGAGGTCTCTTTCAGCAACAACTCGTTGTCTGCTTCCTCGCTACCAGAGGAGGTTGATCAACAATGATGATCTGATCGAGTCCATCGATCAGGTCGAACTAAAGCTCGTTGAATGTCTCTCCGTCGTCGAATTGGCACTGGACACTCTGGTTCAGTGCCGACCACCCTATGATCCGTATCTATTGAAGGGTGCTCGGGAAACTGCAAGGGCTATGGCCCTACCTTTCGGATTCTCCAACACTGCCACCGCTTACCAGCACGCCCTAAGGAGCAGACTCACCGACCAGATCACCATCTAGCTCCTGCCGGTTGTCAACACGCTACACATAGGCCGGAGCCCCGGGGC
The DNA here is from genome assembly GCF_019320115.1 of Miscanthus floridulus. Lineage (NCBI taxonomy): Eukaryota > Viridiplantae > Streptophyta > Magnoliopsida > Poales > Poaceae > Miscanthus > Miscanthus floridulus. The sequence continues at coordinate 99,010,617 of NC_089585.1, forward strand.
ACACCTCCAGACTATCCCTGAAGAAACTCTGGGCTTCGAGTCTCAGGGCTCTATGGAGACCCTCGCCGAAACCTTCTCTGATCAATTTCTCCTCCCACCCTTCCGGGGTGGCACGATCTTCAACGTCAGCATCGACAGCCCTTCTCAGAACGGCGAAACCAAGGAAGAGCGCGCCGCTCGAGAGAACCAAAACATCAACCGTGCGTAGCGGCGAGAGAACAAGGCAGCCATCGCACGGGCCGAGGCTGCTCGGAATAATCGGCTTGACTCTCAAGGAAGGCCGCTCCCGCTCTACCGTGACCTCAACAAAGAATTTCTCCGCATCGACGGCCATGACGTCTTCAAGACTCCAAGCGCCAATTTGGTAGTAGCCACCAACGAGCTCGCTCGTTTCCCTCAAATGCCCGAGCTCGCCAAGATCGCCGCCATGCTTAAAGCGGCTCACTATCAGGTCAATGAGATCTGTGAGGACTAGAGACCCTCGTGCTCTACGAGCACGATTCACCGATCAGTTGCGCCAAGGTCCAATCGCTGCCCAAGTCAAAGCCATTTCGCCGACCAGTCATTACCTCTCCAAGGGGTACCTGGGGGGCACCACGCCGAACTCCATCACCAACACGACCAAGAGGTCGAACAGGATGCTAGAGTACATCTCAACAACCTCTGGGATGCGCGACGGTGTATCGAGCACCATCGCTTTGGTCGCCATGAAGACAAAGTACGTTGCCGCTAGGATTACGAAAAGGAGTACAGCAACCCAGACTCAGCCCTCGAGCCTATCCCCGACCACAATGCCACATATTACGGCATCGACAATCCTGAGGGGCCTCTAGCTTTCACAAGGGCACTCCGAATGCTTCGATGGCCCCGTGGTTTTAAGATCACCGGGGTCGAGCCCTACGAAGGAAGAATAAACCCAACTCAATGGCTGCAGGCTTATGCCACTACCGTCTGTGCAGCTAGAAGAGATACCAGCATTATGGCAAATTATCTCCCCATCATGCTCATGCCACCCACCATGAGCTGGTTCACCAGCCTTGCGCCAGACTCCATCGGCTCGTGGGAAGAGTTGAAGAAAGTCTTCACTGACAACTATATGGCCACGTGTACTCGACCGGGTACAAAGCATGATCTCAGCCGCATCAACCAGAAGCCATCCGAGCTCCTCCGCAGCTACATCCGGCGTTTCTTCGAGATGAGGAATTCTATCCCCAACATCACGGAAGCTGAAGTCATCACCGCCTTTATCCGAGGACTCCACCATCGTGAAGTTCGCTCCAAATTCAACCGTAAGCCACCAACCGGTATCGGCGAGATGATAACTACCGCCAACCAGTATGCCGATGCAGAGGAAGCCAAGGTGCGCTTCAACGAGGATGCGGGCACTCAACGACCACCTCATCGATACGATGATCACCCCAACGACCGACGCCACAATGACCGCCGCCCCGACGACCGCAGCTATCATTGTGATAGCGGCCGTGATCGAACAGGAGGACACAGGCCAGGCCAAAATCGCCACCGCCGGCCAGAACACATCTTCACCACGGCTAGTCAACCTCACGCCAAGCGTAACTATGACGAGCAGTACCAAAAGATACTCGACAGCCCGTGCCCTCTTCACAAGAACGCCAAACACAAGATGAAGGACTACATTGGTCTAGCCAGGGAGTTCTAGGACAAGAGGGTCGACGATGACGCCAACAATGGAACAGGAGGTCGCCGACCACCTGGGAACAACAACAACGCCTTTTAGGACCATGATAAGGTGGTCGCCACCATCTTCGGGGGCCTCGCCTCCACCGAGAGTTGAAGGGAATGGAAGCTTGCTGCTCGACGAGTGCTCACTGTTGCTTCAGAAGAAACTACTGCCGACCCAGCTATCGTCCATGGTCCGAGATCCCCATCACCTTCAGCAGGGCTGACTAGTGGGTAGACATACCATATACAGGGCGTTTCCCCCTCGTCCTCGACGCAACCGTCCAGAAGGTGCTATTCAGAAAAGTCCTTGTCGATGGTGGTAGTGCTTTGAACCTACTCTTCACTGGTGCCCTAAGGGAGTTGGGCCTCGCGATATCAGACCTCACACCCTCGGACTCCTCCTTCTAGGGTGTGGTACCTGGAAGGGCATCCAAGCCACTTGGAGAGATCACCCTACCAGTATAGTTTGGCATGGCAAGCAACTACTGCATCGAGCATATCAACTTCTACGTCGCTGACTTCGACACTGCCTACCATGCCATACTTGGCTGGCTAGGTCTGGCCAAATTTATGGTCGTGCCACACTACGTGTATCTGGTGTTGAAGATGCCTTCGCCTGCAGGAGTCCTGGCTCTACAGGCCAACCTTTCCATCGCCTACGCCTATGAGACAGAGAGTCTCACCTTCACCCAAGCCACCGACCTCTCCGTCCAGATGGCTAGCGTGGTCGCCGAAGCCAGGACAATACCCGTTGATGACATGAAGATTCTAGAGCTTGAGCTTCCCAGCGCCTCCGCCAAGTCTAAGGAAATCAAGGAGGTTGGCCTCGGCCTCAATGACGCTTCCAAGACCGTGAAGATTGGGGCTCACCTTGACCCTAAAAAGGAAAGCATGCTCATCTCCTTCCTACGTGCCAACACCGATGTGTTTGTTTGGAAACCTGTAGACATGCCAGGGGTACCACGGGAGAAGATCGAGCACTCCTTGAATGTCTCGCTGACCGCCAAACCGATCAAGCAGAAACTTCGCCGATTCACACCAGACAAGAAGGAGGCTATTAGGGTAGAAATAAAATGGCTCTTAGCTACCGGGTTTATAAAAGAAGTGTATTATCCAGATTGGTTAGCAAACCCTGTTCTCATTCGAAAAAAGAATAAAGAATGGAGAATGTGTGTTGATTATACTGATCTTAACAAACACTGCCCTAAAGACCCCTTCGGCTTGCCTCGGATAGACGAGGTTGTAGACTCTATCGCTAGCTACGAACTACTCTCTTTCCTTGACTGTTACTTCGGCTATCATAAGATCTCCTGCAAGGAAGAAGACCAGATAAAGACGTCGTTCATTACACCTTTTGGAGCATACTGCTACAAAACTATGTCCTTTGGACTCAAGAATGCTGGGGCTACCTATAAAAGGGCCATTCAGATGTGACTTGACTAGCAAATTGGCCGCAACATCGAAGCATACATCGAGGATGTGGTCATCAAAACCAAGACCACCGACAACCTTATTGCCGACCTTGAAGAAACCTTCGCCAATCTGAACAAGTATCGATGGAAGCTAAACCCTTCAAAGAGCATCTTTGGAGTTCCATCCGGTATACTGCTAGGCTACATCGTCAGTGCTCGAGGCATCGAGCCTAATCATGACAAGGTCTCTGCCATCACCAATATGAAACGGCCAACATGTGTCAAGGATATACAAAAGCTTACAGGATGCATGGCTGCTTTAAGCCGCTTCATATCGCGCCTCGGCGAAAAAGGGTTACCCTTCTTTAAGCTCCTCAAGGCCTCTAAGCACTTTTCCTGGTCGGAGGAGGCAGACTCAGCTTTCGAATAGCTCAAGTTGTTCTTGACAAAGCCGCCGATCATGACAGCGCCAAGGCCAGATGAGACTCTGCTCATATACATCGCCGCCACTTCTCGCGTCGTGAGTACAACTATCATCGTCGAATGCGAGGAAGCTGGGCACGCTTACAGGGTGCAACGTTCGGTCTACTTTATCAGTGAAGTACTCAATGAGCCAAAAACCCGTTATCCTCAGGTACAAAAGCTGTTATACGCAATTCTGATAACGTCGCGCAAGCTCCGGCATTACTTCGAATACTACAAGATCACCATGGTCACTGAGTTTCCCCTGGGGGACATTCTTCGCAACAAAGAAGCCAATGGCCGCATCATCAAGTGGGCTATTGAGCTTGGCACCTATTCCATTGAATTCAGAAGCAGACCTACCATTATGTCATAGGCGCTCAGTGACTTCATCGCTGAATGGACTGAGATCCAAGAGCCCATCGCCGCCGCTTGCCCAAGCACTGGGTGATGTACTTTGATGGTGCCCTTAACATCAACGGTGCCGGTATGGGCATTCTGTTCATTATGCCGACCAAGGATAAGCTACGTTACGTTCTTCGGATACACTTCCCGGCCTCCAACAATGTCGCGGAATATGAAGCATGTCTCCATGGTCTATGTATAGCCGTCGCGCTCGGCGTCAAATGCCTCATGGTGTATGGGGACTCTGCGTTGGTTATCAACCAGCTCAACAAAGACTGGTCCTGTTCCAATGAGAAGATGGACGCATACTGCGCCAAAATCAGGAAGCTTGAAGGGAAGTTCTACGGTATCGAGTACCACCACGTGGTACGATATCAAAATCAACCAGCCGACCAGCTCTCAAAAATAGGTTTGTCTCGCGCCGCGGTTCCACTAGGGGTCTTCATACAAGATCTTCTGGTGCCATCCATTAAAGAAGAAAAGGAAGTTGAGGAGGTTCCCCCAGCCGAGTAGTTGGTACTTGCAGTGCCTTTGCCGGTCGCCGATTGGAGGGAGCAATTCATCAAGTACCTCACCAACTCTGAAGTACCCGTCGATAAGACCAACACCGAATGACTAATCCACCGAAGTAAGCACTACGTGTTGGTAGACGGTAACTTGATGAGGAAGAGTGCGAAGGAAGGGATATTGCAGAAGTGTGTCCCTCAAGACGAATGAGTGAAGCTACTTCATGAAATTCATTCTGGTTCTTGTGGTAATCATGCGGCCTCGAGAAACCTGGTCGACAAAGCTTTCCAAGCTAGCTTCTACTGGCCCACGGCCATCTCCGACATAGAAGACCTCGTTCGGCACTGTGAAGGATGTCAGTTCTTCACCAAGCAAATACATGTACCAGCACAGCAATTGCAGACCATCCCGGCTTCTTGGCCTTTCGCATGCTAGGGACTAGACATGATTAGGCCCTTCAAGCCAGCGCCAGGAGGTTTTAGGTATGCATACGTTGCTATTGATAAGTTCTCCAAGTGGATCGAGTACAAACTGCTCATTTCAACTACTACAAATAAAGCAGTCGACCTCTTTGAAGATATCATACACAGGTTCGGTCTCCCAAATGACATTATCACCGACCTCGGAACCACGTTTACCGGCCATCATTTTTGGGATTTCTGTGAAGGCCGATGCATCTCCATTAAGTACGTTTCCATTGCTCATCCTAGAGCTAATGGCCAGGTTGAGCGGGCTAATGGTATGATCCTTGACGCCCTCAAAAGAGGCTATATCAGAAAGAAGAAAAGCATCCGGGCAGATGGCTCAAAGAACTACCGGTTGTGGTCTAGGGAATGTGCACTCAAGCTAGTCGTAGTACTGGTGTGTCTCCATATTTTTTTGTCTATGGCTTAGAGGCCATACTACCAGCAGATGTTGCCTTCCGGGCACCTAGGGTGGAAAATTATGTTGAAGAGCAGGCCGTGGCTGTTTGGACAGAGGACATTGACCGGGCCGAGGAAGAACGCCTGGTCACCTGCGTCCGTACAGCCAAGTATCTAGAAGATATGTGAAGGTACTATAACTGCAATGTAAAAGGTCGTTCATTCACCGTCGGCGACCTCGTTCTCCGCAGAAAACAAAAGACCAAAGGGTTGCACAAGCTTTCTTCCCCTTGGGAAGGGCCCTACGTCGTCAAAGAGGTCACCCGACCAGGATCTTATCACTTATGTGACTTAGATGGGATTGATGTTCAAAACTCATGGCACATCGAGCACCTTATACGTTTCTACCCTTGAAACGCTCTAGATATGTACTCTCCATTTTATGATGAATAAAGTTTCGGTCTCCATAATTTGTCTCTATTTTTTCCCCTTTAACTTTCGATCTCTGCGTACGGTCGCCGAACCATTACGATACTCAATAATGATCTCCAAAATCGTCGAACAATTTCTCCAAAATGCCGAACATGATTTCTCCAAAACGCCGAACATGATTTCTCCAAAACGCCGAACACGATTTCTCCAAAACGCCGAACACGATTTCTCCAAAACGCCGAACACGATTTCTCCAAAACGCCGATCACGATTTCTCCAAAACACCGAACATGATTTCTCCAAAACACCGAACACGATTTCTCCAAAACACCAAACACGATTTTCTCCAAAACGCCGAACATGATTTCTCCTAAACATCGACCACGTTTTTTCCAAATCACAGAGCATGTTTTCCATATAGCGAAAACATTCTTTGATTGGAGAGTAACATTTTTTCTTTGTTCTCTTCGGAGAAGATCCAGTCTTCGACTTCTCCCTACACGTGCCACGGGCTCTGCGCTCTACGTCATGGGTGGTCGGCTGCGGTTCCTGGGTCATGTCTATTACTCCTACATGTGCATGGGCTCCGCGCTCGATGTTATGGACTATGGGCTGGCCAAGGCCATAGGGACCAGTGGCAGACCCATTGGTCGGATGTTACTTGAACTACACATAACCACGTCCGGTTTGAAACTTCGAAGATTATTTCACCGAATTATAAGCAAACTACATATATTGCATATACAAGCACCTAATGACAAATATTTGATAAGTGTTTGTTTCTTGCGCTTTCGCGCTTTCTAACCATACTGTCAAGATATTACGGATGATGTCCACCGAGGAGATCATTATGCTTCGCCACTACCATCATTCTCTCCGAACAGGTATATATCGCCGGCCAACTTTTTCGCCGTGTCCTCCACCTCGTCTTCAAGCTGCTGGGTCTCCGCTTCGCTCAGCCCTTCGGCGTACCCGCCCCCTATCGCCTCTAGGTCAGTGTCTGGATAGTGGGATCGGACAACAGCAAGGGCGTGGGTAGCGGCAGTAACAACGGCATCGCAGTTGAAGCTTTTAAAGCTTTCCCACGCCGTCTTGCATCTTTTGATGATAATATCTAGGCGAGGTGGCCTGCCGTCGGGATGAGGAGCAGTTCCCGGTTTGATGTAGTCGAGCACTGGTCTGATTCCAGCAACTACGCCGTCAAATTTGTTCCTCTAGGTACGGGCGCCTTGCTCCAACACATCGAATTGTGCCTTGACCCTCCGACGGTAGTCTACATGCATTTTGAAGTTACATCAGGGAAGACATTAACCTCAGTAGAAAACCCGATCATGGGGTACTCACCGTCCAGCTCCTCGGTCAGTTTGTTCGCTCGCTCTATCTCCTTCGCTTTCTCCTCCTAGAGTTGTTCGAGGGCCTAGCGTAGCTGACCGAGCTCCACGTCTTGTTCTACAAGTACGTCATTCATCAACAAAAGTAATCGTATCCAGCTATGTGAGGCATTTTTGTGGATCGAACGTACCTTTTTTCTCCTCAGAGATTTTTTGCAGCTTTTCCAATTGCTCGGAAGCATCTTTCAGTTGTGTAGAGGCAGTGATCAGCTACTCGGACTTGCTTCGAAGTTGTTCTTTCGTAGTCGCTAGTTGTCCAGACAGGGCCCCCTTCTAGTATTCTAGGTCCTGCGCGTTGGACTCCGCAAGGTCTCGCTCGCGCTGGGCCCTTTGAATATTCTTCTCCAAAAGGTTCATCGCCTCCTTGAGTTTTTTGTTCTCCTCGGCGAGGGGCTCCGTCCTCTTAATCAACTGGTAACGGTGCTCGGCAGTTCGAGTGATCCCCTGGAAATGTACAATGACAATGACAGAAGGAAACAAACAATGACAATGAGAATTTTCGGGATTCAGTATCAACCTTGATTTCTTTTACTACTCCACCAAGGGCGGATTTCAGCCTCTTCATTTCTCTAGGGGCGTCCTCTTCTTCGACAACTACCACTTCGTCACCATGCTTGCGTAGGATTCAGACGGATTGGGTTCGAGGCTCATCACGAATGATCTCCTTGACCTCATCCTCCTCTTCCGCTGTAGTAGGGCTCACCGTAGGGGGGCTCCGTGGTCAGACAGTGGGTCTGAGCATGACATGCGACTCTTTCAGGGGCACCGTTAGCTCCTCGGGCACCCCTAGTCTTGCCGACCTAGACTCTGCCGCCTCGCTGGCCACTACAGTTCAGCTCCTGAGGGTCCGGCGCTACCCGACATTGCTTTGGGCATCGTTGCCGAGCCAGGTTCTGCTGATGCCAGTCACTCACTGTCTCTAGCTCCACCTGCAACGGTTGTTGTTTGTTCTGCCAATTCCCGAGCACTGGGGGACCATGACATGGGGGTGGTAGGTGCTACCTCTGCCTCAGGATCAGCTTGAGACTGCTTATTAGTCTGGGCAGATGACTTCGGATCCTCCATGTGTTTTGCGCTGCATCCGAACATTTGGTCAATCGCCCAAAAAATAGAGATCAAATAGCAAAACAATAACAATGCGAGGTTACTTATCGTTTGGTCTACCAGTGTGCTTTTTTGAATCGGCGAGGCCTGTTCGAGCCCCCGGGTGCGGTTGTGGGGTCGATCTCCGTGTTATCGGGTGGAGGTCTATCCTCCTCTATAGTTAGCTTGTGCTCCACCTATTGTTTCTGTGTCTGCTCTGCCTGTACCACCGGGTTTCGCTCCATTTGCTGCTCAGGGACTGCCGTCGCCTGCTGCTCGAGGACTTCTTCGCTTCCCCTTGGTTGTTCCTCCATGCGTGTTCTGTGTGAAGTTGTTTGCACGCTGGGGGGAGGGGGGACTGTATTGTCTTCGTCATCAGACCACTCCATCACCACGGCCCTCCGTGGACGGCTGGTCTGGTCATCACCTAGTGATATACCGCCCGGTCTGTGGGGAGCGGCCGCTGCCGTTTTCCTCTTCTTCCGGGCCGGCTCGTCTGCCGCTGCCCATTTTCCCCAAGATTTCTCCGATGACGGGGGAGGGGCGCGCCGTATGATCAACATCTAAATCTTTGGATTCTGATGAGATACCGATGGGACTTTCTTTAGGGTTTTCTGTTGGTCGGGCATCCATCGCTGGCGGCCATTTAGCTCTCAACACGTCTGAAAAATATACTGCTCTGTCCTACAAATGGATCTTTGCATAAGTAAGTCAGTTCCTTGCTCGACAAATCGACATTTGGCCAATGACGGGTAAGATGATTGCTAGAGGAGGCGGGTTGGTACAGTTGAAGGCCTTTATTTCTTTTGGCCAGCTAAATGAGGCGCTGGAGGTGAATAGTTTTGTGGCGTGGCCTATTACTTCTTTCTTTGACAGCCGTTCAGGTCTCTCCCGGGTTCCGTCCTCGTCGCCCTTGTAGTCAAAAGCAGGATAGGCCCTTTCCTTGCAAGGCTGGACATGGTGTACTATGAAGCTTGCTGCCACAAGTTCACCTCTCAACTCCACACTTTTAATTAGGTCAAGGAGCTCCTTCACTTGCTCCATGTCGACACTTCTTGGTCTCTTTGACCAGCTTCTTTGGTTCTCCGGGATATGGTGCACGTCACAGCGAACGGCCGGGTGGTTCTGTTTCATGTAAAACCATTTGGCATTCCACCCTTTCAAGGAAGTGTTCAGTGGTACGCTGATATAATCGCTGGCCATTCTATCCCGGAGCTGCAGATATACACCGCTGACCACCTTGGAGCCGCCACCGCCTTTCTTCTTTAGCCAAAATAAATGTCTAAAGAGGTTGAAGTGTGGAAGAATCCCAAGAAACACCTCACAGAAGTGAGTAAAGATCGAGATGTGTAGTATAGTGTTGGGGTGGAGATTGCACAGACCGATCGACCAAAATACCAATAGATCTCGCAAGAAATGATGAACAGGGAACCCCAATCCACGCCAAAAATAATCTTCAAAGACTACAACTTCATCAGTGTTAGGCATTGGAAAGGGCTCACCAATGGCTGGATGCCATCCGCCAGTGACGCAGTCAGGAAGCACGCTCGCCGTCACCATTCTTTTGAGCTCTGCTTCTCTGGTGCGCGACGGCGTCCATTCTTCATCGTGGCTGGCTCTGTTTCCCACTTTCTTTGGGCTTGTTTTCTTTGGGTTCGTGGCTCTTCTCTTTGGCGCCATCGCTCAGATCTGGATATGGTCTGGCGTCGGCAGCGTTTGTGGATTTGAATATGGACGTGTGGTGGCTGAGATGGAAGATGAAGTGGCAGAGTGGCAAAGGTGGGCGGTGGTACTGTTACACTGCACTTTCCCCACCTTTATAACTCAAGGGTTTTTGGGAAACCGTTCCCGCGATCTACGCCGCTACGATTTCTCCGATGCGCCAAATGGGCTGTTACATGGGCTTCCGCGCAAACCGCAGCCCACGGCGCTCAATTATCGCTGCCTTCAGTTGATCCTCGCCTAAATATCACTGATTTCTTCGCCATTTATTGAGGCTAAGTAACTAACACTGTCAGTTGTTACTCCGGTTTTTTCTCCACGGTTGGATTACTCCTATAACTCCGCCTGTAGCTCGGGGACTGGTGGCCTTTTCCATTGGTTTTAGTTTGTTTTCTATTTCTGACCTTGGCACCACATGACTGCGTCACCTACTGTCAGGCTTGGGGACTAAGTGGGCACACTTCACCTTGCGGTGAATGTGCTGTGTTTCTTTTTGGGCTGCGCCTGGGGACTGGTTGCCTGCTCGGCTGGTTTTTAGCTTTTTCTTCTAGTTTCTGATCCTGGCACCACAAGACTACATCATCTGCTACCAGGCTCGGGGACTAAGTGGGCACACTTCACCTCATGGTGAGTGGGTAGGATTTTGTTCTCGAAGACTGCATGACTATAGAGGTAGATTAACTCCTACAATTTTGTTCAGACTCTAAGTGGGCACACTTGGTTCACTACGGAGAAATTTTTCGATTTTGTACTTGAGCTCCTTACACCCTTATGGCAAGCCATACTTGGGTCACGCTGCTCGGTGACAGGCTGTGTTGCTCTGCAACGGTTCATACTGCTCGGCGACGGTTCATGCTGCTCGGTAGTTAAGCATGGTGGTTGGACCATGGGCTTGACTGCTCGGCATCATTTGCAACTGCTCGGACAAGCTCAAGGCGGCGTTGCACAACGGGTACAAGGTGCTCGGGGACTAGCTGTGGGGGGTACGACCTCGGATACCCATGGCAGACCACATGGGCTGCGCCCCTAGGGGTGGCCCAACCCACAAGAAGAAGCCTTGTGAGGCACGACTCTGCTCGGCGCCTTCCGCAAGACATCAGGAAGATATCCTGAAGATACTACGAGATCTATTAGGATATGTATGATCCCAAGATTCCTATAATCAGTTATTACTTTCTAGTTATCTCTTAGATCTAACCGACTTATAACCCTGCCTCCTGGATGATATAAGGCGGGCAGGGACCCCCTCTAAAATCACGGCATATCATACGATAGCTAATACAAACCAACAGACCATAGGAGTAAGGTCTTACATCATATTGATAGCCTGAACCTGTATAACTCATGTGTCTCTGTTGCTTTCTTGTTCTTGATCTCGCGCTCCTCTACCGATCAATCTACCTTCGTGGGATACCCCTCGGAGGACTACCGATAATAATCTATCGACACATGTACTTGAACATTTTGGCAACAAGTGTGCCGGGACTCGTATAGCCAAGGCTTGTCAAGTGGTTTTTGAAAAGCTCACACATAGCATCTTTGTCCTATAATGTCAAGTTGATAGTACCATATGAATCATGTATTTTTCAATAGAAGAATACTCATAAACATACTAGACAAGGCACCTACCTCTATACGGATGAAATCACAATGTTTATCTAGAGTATTCCTAAAGGAATCACGAGCATCTGCCGGTAGGTATGCTTCTGCATAGCAAGTGTCCTCAATGGATTTCACCTACACAAAATGTATTCAAGTCAGCCAGTGATCTCAAAAACAACAAGAGATGTATGTGTCATGTAATACATCATGTAATATAGCAAGAGAACTCAAAAATAATGAAATCATCACATAGTTTGGTGGTGATATAATAGACAACACTTATCGGGCGCTTTCCATACTTCTCACCAGACACACGATCATAAGAAGCATATTTGTTAATCATCGAGCCCTTCCAACAGAGGATCCTTGGCAGATTTGGGGGGGGCATTATGTTTTCCAAAGTTGACAAAATCAAGATAATAAGCCTACAAAAGATTTCAAAGACATCACTAAAATAGGGTACATATCCAAGACAAACAACAGAATATAGAAACACTTACAGCAAGAAAGTATTTACAACCACCAATAGTGCTTCTATTCTTTTTTCTGTAGTTTGAAATCAAAGCAAACAGCCAATCAAACACAAACTTGGACCAATCCTATTCTTTCACCTTAGATACATCAATCAAAGCACCAAGATACTATGGGCTAGGAAGAGTACTAGAGTTTGTACACATAAAAGTGGACAAAGCAACAACCATAAAGTACCAAAACACATCATCATCTAACAAAGTGTCACCTAACAACTTCTCGCCAAAGGTCTTGATCAGGGGCAGAGAAGACTCATCGATTTTAGAAAGAAACTTGTTCTTTGTAGAGTCATTATGATTTTCCCTAATGTCTTCACCACCTATTGGAAGGCCTAAGAAAAGATGAACTGCCTCTGCAGACAATGGGATCACTTTCCCTCCAACAACTATGTCACAGCAATTCAAATCAACTTGATCTGATATCCACTGCACAAAGCCTCTAGGTGCAGAATAACCATCATACTCTAGCAAGATACCGAAACCCTAATCCTGAATAATCTTCTTATGCTCATCCAATTTCACAATTATGTCTCCAAAATACTTACTATTGAACCTAGAGGATGATGTCTCTGATGTACTTGCAGCAGCACTTGATTTCCCTTTACCCCTGCCTCTGACAGTTCTGTTAATCTAAAAACCGATGCAAAAAAATAATATAAAAATTCTAGTTAAGCTACTGAATTCAGTAAACATGGTGACAAACAAAAAAGAAGATTAGTTAGGTACTGAATTTACCTTTCTAGAATGCGTTCGGACGCCAGAGCATCTTGATTTCCCTTTGTTGCCAACAAACTTAGCAAACTATAAGAAAAAAAACCAAATAAATGGCTTGCATCACACTACAAAAGATAGGGTGTAAATATATTATCATTCTTCCAACTGTTCTAGCTTAAAGAGAACAATAGTACCTAGATAACTAGATGTCAAGGAATAGACAAAATATTAACATAAAAATGATTTCCCTGGCCTAAGAATTTTGTAACTAGTCTATATCAGACAACTGCGCTACAATTTAAATACAGGAATCTTCACCACACAAATTTTAGAACATACTCCAGATAAAGCTTCCTACACATGCTTGAAAGTCTTCAGCATCTCAGCAGTATCAATATCATCATCTGTGGGATTTTGATCCTAAAAAAGGCAACAACATATATCATATTATTATAATACACAAGTGCACAAACAAAACAAAATCAAGTGAACTTAGTACCTCGCCAACATTCATAGAATCAGAGTTGTTTTCTTCTTCAGAGTTCATAGCAAAGTCATCCTCACTCTCACCATTTCCAGAATCAGCATCAGAAAGAAACTCATCATCATCCATGGCTACATAACATAACAAAAAAATTGGTTAATGACCTCATTGCTACCTGCAGCCAATAAAAGAAGAAGCAAAACAACTAGCTCGAAAAGTAATTGGACGCTTACAGAACAAATACAAAATAACTGAGAGCCTTCCTAAAAAAATAACCTGAAACTCCAAACAACTCAATGATATGTATTTTAGGACAAAAAATGAACTAAAATCACTGGAATAACTAGAGCCAAATATATTATATATCATAGTTCAATATAATAATTACAAGCCAACAATAGCTGGTATTCATAAAAAAATCAATACTTATAATATCAACTAACCAAACTACAACTCAACATCATCACCATCGTTTACACTTGGATACCTATATCGGCACAGAGGGCACGACTTATCGCTACCAAGCCACTCAAAAATGCATATCTTGTGGAAGACATGCATACAAGGCAGCACCCTCAGTGTCTCCATGGTAGCCTCTAAAGCAGCTTCATCATCGTCCTCTTTTCTGATATCTAAGACACCCAAGCAGATAGCACAGACATCATCATCTTTCAAAGGCAACTCTACTAAAATAGGTTCCCTTTCAACGCGAGGAGCTGACGATTGAATAACAGTGGGACATGAAGAGCTCCGCATGCGCCTGTCCATCTAAACTCAAATGATCAAAGATGAAAATATTAAAGCTACAATCAACATATTGGAAGCTTACAGAACAAATAAAGAAATAACATAAGTACGGATTACAACTAAACTAGCTCTACACTGCTTTGTGCTAACACTACAGGTTCAGACTAGAAAAAACTACCTCACAGAATCTTATAATTTCATTGCAGCCTTCTCATATTCAACCATCAACAAGCATCTTCTCATATTCAACAAGAAAGTCCTTAATCACGGCAACTATTTGGATAGATAACATCAACGGTATTGAACTTATAATTTTTTTTCCAATCTCCAGCGCTTTGAATGCATTACTCCAACTTGTAATCATTTTTTCAGACTTAAGTGCACAATTTCTTGTATTGTACAGTGAAAAAGTAACTACAGTCAAATGTGATAACTAAACAGATCATCAAAGAAGCTCTTCTGCTACAAAGGCCATGACAGTAGGATGGAATCAGTATCACCACCATGTTCAAACAGAGTAAGAAATTGGCAAATGTGAGAAACTAACCACACAACATTGGTTTGTCCCCATATCACAAGCATTGAAAGGGAACAAGGAAGATAAAGGGCTAAATTTTGTAAGGCCCAAGCACCTATCAAATTACTTGATCTATCTTTTATTTCATCACAGATCACAAATTTTCCTAAAACAGCATTCCATAATTGCACTATTGCACAACAGTTACAATCTAGTGTGATAAACAATGATACTCAAGCAAAATGTTTGAAACCAATCTAGATCCCAATGTTAATAGAATCATATAAAGAGATACAAATTCCAATAGTCTTTCAGTTTTTACATCACCTTGTGCTATCTTAGGAAATACAATACCTAACGAGGCATGATTTTGATAGTTAAGGTTCACTTCAGTAGGCTCCCAAGATGTGTTCTTGCTAGATGCTTAATAGACATGATTATGTGTTCATCAATATTATTCATACCATGATATGATATTCTGATTGCTCCACAAATTTCAGGCAACAAACCAAGTTTCAATGGCAAGACACTCGGATTGGTTAACAGTCAACATAGCCACAAGTCCAAAACAAACACAAACCTACTCATTCAGACCACACAGAGCAAAATCTATCATAAAATACAAACATTTCTTTGATACTCCATTCACCAAAAAAAGAGAGAACTAAGCAGAGGTTATAGGTTAAACTGTAAAGTTTGCTTCAGCACACTAAAAAATCAAACATATATACCCTCAGCTATTGCTAAACACCGTATGATAAAAATAACTAAGATAACTAGTTCATCATCATTCTACCTCCATAATTAAGCAGTCACATAGCTTCATGGTTCAAAAAAGTAGCATGCATCAATATATCAATAAAAAATTCTTTCTGGTCGACAGTTTTTTTAATGTCAGGAAATGACTATTATACAATAAAATAACAAGTTAAAAATATCATGTGCAACCAGCAAAATAACTTTAAGTCTGGCATTCAATTCTGAATGAGAATTAAGGCTTAGAAATGAGACTCAAATTGCATACGCTAATATGCTCGTGACCTCTATAGAAACCCTACCAAATATGACACAAGATAACTAATCCCAATCACCCAACACTTGCCAATACAGATACCTGGATTAAAATTCAAAGGATGATTCACACAACATGCAGGCTTAACAATATTATTGCCTTGCTGACAGCCTTCAATGGGTACCCTCCTCTAAGCCTTAGATCTCTACACCTGAATTTAGTTAAAAATCAAGATGTCAACTAGCCATCAACAAGCTTGATGTACAACAATGAAACCAATCACAGATATAAAAGGATTTGTTTTGTATCCAGATGATCAAGTAAATCCACACTAAAAAAAGCCAAATGAAAAAAATAATTGAAGGTAGGAGGAGCCGAGTTTGTGGGGTCTGTGTTGAACAGAGAACCGTACTCTGATGGAAGTTCAGTACCATACAAAAAGAAAATTTTAAACTCATCAAGTTATCGAATAACTCACTGTAAATCAGAATTAGTATCTGAATCTAAAATGAACAAAAAAAAGAATGGAAGGCAAGCCATACAAGAACTTGTAAATCGGCAAACAACCTCCAGGAAGCAACCAAAGATACCAAAGAAAGCAACATAAATCTTGACAATCTGACAACATAGAAATTCACAGGTAAACTGAAATTATGAACTCAAAGGGAACGAACGAACTGGACTTAATGGTAAGCAACACACAAATTGCAGCTCAGAGCCAGACCAAAACTTATGTGTCAAAGGGAACAGAAAGGCTGAACCTACTGACAAGAAAGAACACAAATGAGAGCAGCACCTAAACATTTAATAACTTATATTGTATAGTCGATCATAGCCTCATAGGCCAGAAATCAGCAAGGCTCGCAACATACCCAGTAGGCTATCCACGCAACAGCCACCAGGCTGATAAGTAGCAAACAACACCGCACCATATGAGCTGAAACAAGTCGGCAACCCATAGGCAGTGCTAGGCTAACAAATACAATATTACTGCAAGCCTAAGCTATGGGCACCAAATAGGAACACGTTGCGTATATCAGGAAAGAAAGCACAAGATCTCAAACAATGACAGGTAAATAGCATAGCAAAACTAAACATGTCCATTTGATTTTAACTACCACTAAACGATTTTACCTTACATCCCATCAAATTGTGCATTCCCCAGGAATTTGATGTAAGCCCCCACCAGGATATGCAAAAGCACCATTTGGTATGAGTGTAAGTAGCAGTACATGATTGTTTACTTGAAAGATACAATCCCTATCAAGCTGTCCCTCCCCGTCACTACATCTTGCTGTCTCCTCCCCTATGACCTTTCGTTTTTTGACAAATCCCCACTACCTGTCCTCAATCAACCACAAATACCCCATCAAATACTAGAACAATCCATCAAACCAAACCCTAATTAACAAGGACTAACAGACACCACCCATTTGTAAAAAAAGTTCACCAAAAAACTAAACCACCATTCAGAACAAAAATTCAAAAAACTAAAGATGAACCATAGCTTTAAAAGACTGAACACAGTAGATCAGCAAATCTAAACCACCATTGAGACTAATAAAGGGAAGCCAAGTATATAGGAGGAAAAATTGTTTATAAATATATAGAGACTAAATTAACATTTTTAGGAAAAAAACAACACAATAATTTTTCATTCTTCACTTTCCTACCTGTTAATAAATGTATACTAGCTCTCGAGAGGCTATGCATCATCTTGGAATCTCGTTTTGTAAGTAGAAAATCACACAGAGAGATAGACGTGGCTATTCCAAGTTTCTAATTTACTGCCAGCAAGTAATAGATCGGATGCTCTTGAAAGCCAAGAGAGTTTATCAGAATGGCAGTGCAAACCCACTGGCTTCACATATATCACCTTATATCAATGCCACTCCTAGTCCTAGACTTGTGTGATCCCTTCACAACTGCATATGAAATGTGTTCTAAGCACAGTAATGTGACAACCTGACACCCCAACCATATAAAGAACAAATTTGACAATCCAACACATCTCCATTCCGACATGAACAAAACAAATACCCCATCAAATACTAGAACAATCCATCAAACCAAACCCTAATTAACAAGGACTAATAGAACACCACCCCATTTGCAAAAACAGTTCACCAAAAATCGCTCCAGTAAAATACAGCACAAACCCTAGACGCATTCGAACCTCACCCACACAAATCTCCATCCATGTGCGTGCCCTCACCATATGGATCCACGAAATCTACGCCGCATTACGAAATCGGATCGAGTACACACATGAGCAAAAGAGCAGCAAACAGGAAGGAGATGTAGCGGGCAGACCTTGCGCGGATGGACCCGGACCCGTGCGGCGCCGACGAGCCAGACGACCACCGGTGCGGCGTCCCTAGCTGCCCCTCAGCGGTGACACGGGCAGCTGTCGCGACTCAACGCTGGTGCTTTGCGCGAGGAGGTGGAGGAGGAGGCCCCTGGATCTTGACGACGACAAAATCTGCCCCGCGCATGCTGCTCCCCTGCCGCTGCAGCGCCAATGCCACCGCAGCCGGTGCTCCACGCGTGGTGGGAGGCTGCCAGGGAGCCAGAGGAGATAGAGGAGCAGCAGATCTAGGACTGGGTCACTGGGAGAGTGGGAGGGAAAGAAATCGCCGGTCGGCCGCCCAAGGAGAGCGGCGCATCACCTGTAAGAAGCCGAAATGAAATAGAAGAGGAGGGGACGGACCCCATGAAATCGGGCGCGACTCCCAAAAAAATCAAACTGTAGCGCCGACATCCAGAGTCCACAGGTCAGAGAAACAAAACAAACCGCATCCATATGCGCGACATCGAACGACCAGCAGCGCACGGGACGGATCCGACGGACAGGAAATCCACGTGCTAACAAAACAAGAAACACGCATGTGTTGTATAGCATTACTTCTTCTACGTGGGGAACCAAACAAAAAGTCAATCATATGAATCCGGAGATCCCAGACCGGATCGGAGCTTTCGGTCAGTGCTGGACTTGGGCACAAAATGCCATGGCAGGACCGCAGGAGAACGCATGCAACTCACCGAGCGGCGTTACTAATCGTATATCACAAAGCGATCACAAACGCTGGTCAAAACATTTGATTGGAATCTCCTTACTTCTCAACGTATTTCAACACGATTACAAAGACTGCTGCAAGCACGGCTTTGGCATTTGACGCCGTCCATAAGTCAATTAACCTTCGTTCTTCCTTCACGTGATCCCGGACGCCTTCCGGAACGAGTACTGTTGTACTGCTGAGCTGTGGCCGCTGAATCGGCTAGCCGGACCTCTCGTGTCCACACGACGTGGCGACGGGCCGGGATTGTATAGGAACTGGTTATATAAGCTCGCGCGCATTTTCACCTGTGTACAACTACTCTGTTCCTTCGTGATGACGCGTCGTCGCTTCTTCTTTCTTGTAGCTGTAGCCTGCCTGATCCATGGCTTGGGCACGCCGCGCGGGTGCTCTGCTGCGCCAACCGCGGCGCCGTCCTCCGGTTCCTCCTCGTGCTCGGCTACCGTCACGTGCGGCAAGGTCAACATCACCTACCCGTTCCATCTCCTCTCCGACGGCGGCGCGGCCGCCGCCTTCTGTGGCTACCCCGGGCTGGGCCTCGACTGCGTGGACGGCAACACGACGGTGCTCCGTCTGAGCACCAACAACAACACCGTGCTCACCATCAACTACCCGGCGCGCACCATGTTCGTGGTCGACTCCGGCATCGCCCGCGCGGGGTACGACTGCCCGAGCGTCGCGCACAACGTGACGGTCGCGCCGGGGTCTGGGGTGCAGTTCACCACGTCGGACGCCAGCCTCACCTTCCTCGTCGGCTGCGCGGGCAGCGGCGGCGGCGACGGTGCCCCGCCCTCGGCGTGCCTCGACGGCTCCGCGCCGATAGGCTGCGGCCTCAGCGGCGTGGCCGGGGACGGGGAGAGATCTTACGTCTTCCGGGGCGCCAGCGCCACCGCTGCTGCCGCGCTGCCGGGAGGAAGCGAGTGCGCCAGGTACTGCCGTGGCACGGTGACCGTGCCGGTGTACGCGGCGCTGTTCGACGTGCCGAGCTTGTCCAACCTGTCCACCAGCTACGCCAGGGTGCTCAAGAACGGGTTCGAGTTGAGCTGGGACAGGAGCTTCGACGAGCAGTGTGGCCCGTGCGAAAGCTCCGGCGGGTGGTGCAGCTACAACCGGACGACCACGGCTTCTGGCGGCGGCGGCGGCGGCCCGTTGGTGTTCAGTTGCATCTGCCCCGACGGACGGTCAAGACCAAGTGACTGCGGTATGTTAGGTTTATTAGCAGCTTTTATGCACGTTTATAGCACACCACAAGTCCATTAGAGCATCTCCAGCACTAGCCCCAAAAACACAGCCCCTACTTTTTATTTGGGTGCTGACCCCAACTTTTATTGGCCCAATAAATCTCTTCTACTCCAGCAGCAGCCCCAAAACAAAGCCCCCCAAATCCATATCAGCAGCCAATGACAATTGGGACCCGCGTGTCATTGAGCCATGCCTTTCTTCCCCTCATCCTCTCCACACACATAGGGCATGGATGAGCGGCAGGGGCAATGCAGTCGCCCATCGGAGGGAGGCGTGGTCGGGCCGCTCCGCGCGCGGCGGAGGGAGGCAAGGGAGGAGACGCCGGCCACGGGGGAGAATGGAGCCGGTACCAAGGCGAGCAGTGACCGGGCCTGTGCAGCGGCGCGGATGACGGCCGTGCCCGAGCGACGGCGGGGATGGGCGGTCGCACCTGCACCGGAGCCGCGATTCCTCGCCCACGCGGTGGCGGCGGAGCAGCGCGCCCGCATCCCCACGCGGTGGCGGTGGAGCAGCGCGCCAGCATCCACGCGGCAATGGCGGCGCCGGAGCAGGGTGCCCGCATCGATCTGGGCAGTCCCTGCGCCGCCGCATCCGCTGGAGGGGGTGGAGGGGAGAGTCGCCACGCTTGGAGGGAGACCGTGCCAGGCGGGGAGCATCCGCGCGGCGGAGGCGTAGCAGCACGCGCGGCAGAGGAAAGATTGGGGCCGGCCCCCATTCTTCCACCACAATGGGGTCTGGAGGGTAGATTTTGTTGGGCCAACAAATTTTGGGTCCGTAGTAGGGGCCCTGCTGGAGTTGAATTTTTGGCCTGAGACCCCATATTTAGTTATGGGGGCTCAAGTAGGGGCCCTGCTGGAGTTGCTCTTACATATGAGAGTTGTTAGATCAGCAATTTGCTTATTTGGCAGGTAATTAATAGAGATATAGAAACCACCGTCAATACATCGTTGGAACTGCCCTTACCCCGCCTCTCTTTTGTTCTTCATCTCTTTTTCTCCACCTCTCAGATTCCACTCCAACAAATCTGAGCCAACTCCAATTTTTCACCCTAGCGGCCTAGCCTCACGCACGCCGCCCTTCTCTATTGTAGCAGTTCGAACTAACGGTCGATTCCGTAACACGATTTCTAGCATGTTAGTAGGCTAGTACATCCTCGTAATAGTGTTGTTGGCCCAGATGATATGTGTGATTGTGCGGTTGCTACTATACCACATCTCGAAAATTAGATAGGTAAAGGTCGTCTTATGGTTTTTCACACTATAAATTAAATCTATAATATCTCTAAATCAACCCTTTTATATGAAGTCACGAGTCCAGAAGAGATGCTTGTGCCATCCTATTGGTACAGTGGGCCATAAGCAAAATTTAGATGCTATATGCCACATGTGTTGAGCCCACATGACACTGATGACAGAGGGGTGGGTGAAGCGATAGAGAGGCATTATCTTTGACCTAGGTGGAAACAAATATTGTCAACTATTTTTCAATCTAACATCAATGCATCTTAGCTCGAAAATAAATGTGCTGAAACAAAAAAAAACAGTCCTCTCTCGAAAAGTGAAGTTTCTTATTTTTTCGGTTAAAACAGATATTTTTAAAGTATTTTTTTTCCAAAATACAGTAGATACATGCACATAGTTCGCACGGTCCAGCATGGGGATGCATATTACCCCTAACGTTTTAAATTTAATAAAGCTTTTAAGTATTTGTAATTAAGTTGTTCGATGTTTTATAAAATTTAATTAAAATACTTGGAGCGTTTGGCTACTCCCGGTGGCGGTGGTTCGCTACCGTGGTGATCATCTTTTTTTTTTTTTGAGCGCTATCGTGGTGACCATCATGTGCTATAAGGGCATTAAACAGATGTAGGAATAGCTTCAATGATATTATCATATTACAGTAGTATTGCTGATGTTTCCTAGACACTTTCAAAAAAATTAATCGTTTGGTGTCTGTGTCTATGAAAGTTGACCAGAAGCACGGAAACAAGAAACTCAAACAACTATATACAAAAGATTTCTAAAATTCATGTGTTTATGACAACTAATAACAATTTCCATCTACTTTCCACTGCAGGGCATGGTATCACAAGGAGCAAAATCAGAACATGTAAGAAAGACACACACATATATATACAACCTAGCTTGAAAAAATCACGTATGTTGTATATACGTACTCACTCTGCACAGTGCACAAGCCCTAATATTGCAAAATGTTGAATCTTATTAATTGTTCTCACTGTCTATAGATGTAATAGCATCAACAACAAGTATGGCTTTCGTGCTCCTATTGTTTCTGGCATATCTTATGCATCACAAGAGAACCTATGGCTCATTCGTCTTCTGGAGAAAAGGATCATACATTTCGCCAAGAGTTGAAGCCTTCCTGCAAAGATATGGTTCTCTCCACCCAAAGGTTTACTCCTATATGGAAGTGAAACGGATGACTAAATCATTCACGCATCAGATAGGGCAAGGCGGATGTGGTGTTGTCTACAAGGGCAGTCTCCATGACGGCCGCTTGGTTGCTGTGAAAATGCTCAAGGAGTTGAAAGGGGATGATGAGCAATTCATGAACGAGGTAGCAAGCATTAGCACCACGTCTCATGTCAACATCGTGACTCTGCTAGGGTTTTGCGTACAAGGTTCCAAGAGAGCTCTCGTGTACGACTACATGACAAATGGTTCACTTGAGAGATTTATCTTCAGCAAGCACTTAGAGGACAAGAATTCTCTTAGTTGGGGCAAACTATTTGAGATTGTGGTTGGCATTGCAAGAGGACTAGAATATCTACATAGAGGATGCAAGACTAGAATTGTGCATTTTGACATCAAGCCCCACAATATCTTGCTTGATGAAAACTTTTGTCCGAAGATATCCGACTTTGGATTGGCGAAATTAAGTGTACAAAAGGAGAGCGCAATCTCCATTGGTGTAGCAAGGGGCACAATTGGGTACATTGCACCGGAGGTTTTCTCTCGACAATTTGGAGTTGTTAGTAGCAAATCTGATGTCTATAGCTATGGGATGATGATTCTTGAGATGGTTGGATCTACAAGAACCACAAATAATAATGATAACTGTGAGAGCAACGATGAGCTCTATTTTCCTCGGTGGATATATGAGAATTTGGATCAGTACTGCCTTGATGCTTCTGAGATGTCTATGAGTGATAGTGAGGTTGTAAGGAAGATTATTGTTGTTGGGTTGTGGTGTGTACAAGTGATGCCCATCGATAGGCCTTCAATGAGTCAGGTAATTGAGATGTTGGAGAGTGACCTAAAAGACCTTCAGTTGCCGTCCAAGCCTCTTACCTCTTCTTCGTAATGTTGAGCAGAGTGCACTCAAATTTGCTATTGCTTGTGTGCTATAAACTTTGAGGTTGTATATCCATCCAAATATGGAAAATATAATATAAATGCGAGGTCACTCACAGAATTGCATGGCTAGTATATCCTTCGATTTTTATATGACTTACAGTGAACTTTTCTTCTCTGTTTTTACTCATATGTTCTACTCTAATGTCCGTGGCTTTGTTAGTATTTGTTGTCAACTTGTCATCATAAGTAGTTATTCCATCACGAGTGATCTACGTGGTATATCTCTTTTTATTGGTTGGTTAATGATATAACCTCAAGCTACATAAATGTATGAACCTTACCTTGGTATAATAGCTCATGTCATCATGTAATTCACTGCGCCATAGGAATCTCTCAAACTTCACTTCGTCCTTGGTACATGGTAGTTGTGTTGTGGATCTGCTCCTTGCCGATGCAGATGTCTCTTAATAGTTCTCCAACGCTAGAGCCGTTGTTCCCGAGTCTCCTCGACTGCCATCTAAGGCGCGAAAGGTAGTGCACAAAGGGAAAAGCGCGAATGGAATGCAGGGGTGGGGGCGAATAGGAGGACACGAGGCGATGTGCACCAGATTCCCTTCACCACATGTGAATAAAATGCCTCCTTCCAAGTATATTGTCGAATGGTTTCCATGACGTAGGAAACAATGCCCGCACAGTTTCACCCCACATGAAACTCGTCCCCCCCCCCCCCCCCCCCCTCTCTCCTTATTTTGCAAAAATGAAATCCGCATTGGGACTAGCCTAATGCTGATGTAAGGTGAATTTACTCTTCATTGTATGAACGGGCATATATCATTTATCATTTGGGAAATGTGTCACTTTCATTGTATAGGGTACATTGCACCTGAGGTCTTCTCCAAGCAATTTGGAACAGTTAGTAGCAAGTTTGATGTCTATAGTTATGGAATGATGGTCCTTGAGATGGTTGGGGCAAGGGACAAACATATGTCATTGCGGACAATGAATCTAGCAGCCAATATTTCCCTCGGTAGATTTATGAACATTTGGATGACTACTGTGTCAGTGCTTTTGAGATTAATGGTGAGACCAGAGCTCGTGAGAAAAATTATTGTGTAGGTTTGTGGTGTATACAAATTATACCAACTGATCGTCCAACAATGACTAAAGTCGTCGAGATGCTAGAAGGAAGCACAAGTAATCTTGAGCTGCCACCAAAAAGTGATCCAGATTTGAAGATCAACAATATGTTACTAAATGCTATTGATTACTCGCAGTGTTGCTCGAGGGCAAATATGAGTTGAAGTTTGCATAATTTAAGACATTCATCACAGTATGTTTTTGGACTGTAAACTGTAAGCAGCATTGGGAATCTTTTAACCGCAGTGTGCTCGTACAACCTTGTGTGATGGTATTATTTGTGTCAGTGTTGCTACAAGTACAACTCTCTTCTGTGCCAATATGCACAATTCATTTGACAACTGCATTAAGATGCCTTTACATCCTTCGAAATACAATGCAAACTACAGATGACAAGTATAATCCCCGTTGACCACTCAGATCAGAACTACGTCGTATAATTCTTGAATACTTTTTTTTTAGAGTTCAAGGGTGGCCCCCGGCCTTTATATTGCAAAGACCAAACAGTTAGGCATCCATACAAGTTTTGTCAACCAGACCAGATACGGTAATACGCCAGAACTTGAAACAGCCGAAAAGCAGAAGAAAGAAAAGGCTATCAAGACAGCAGAACTACATCCCCCAGGCATCAGCAAGGCCTGCAAAGATGATCCATTTCCCATCCAAAGACACCTTCTCCATGTCATTAACGTCAACCAGCATCTCCTTTGCTTCATCTGGCAACCCAGCAGACTTCCTCCAGTCAATGCCAGATTGGTACAGGAGGCGCTCCCATTTGTTGTTGACTTGTAGTCTGTTCGGCTGGGCTTATATGATCGTATACGATCGTGGATTATAAACTGGAACAGTATTTTTCTCTCACACCAAACCAGTCAAACCAACTAGCAGTAAATAATCCACGATCGTTTACGACGAAACGTACAGGCCGTTGGTTCAGCCAGGCAGTCTGGGAGGCCTTGTGACAGCGGTCCTCAGTTTGTCCAGACATCTCATAATCTCTGTCACACTCTCCCTAGGACATAGCGAATTCCAATTCTGTAGCATGGTTGTTACCAGCACAAAACACGCCCGTCCTTCCAAGGATGACCCTGAAAACACAAACTGTTCCTCACTTTCCAAAGCCCCCACAGGGCCGCAGCACAGAAACTATTAGCAATCACAAACTTTTTATTACTCAACCACGAAGTACCTACAGAAATGAAATCTGATCCCACCTGTCTATTTAGTACCTCAGACTTAACAGCCCACAGCTGTTTGGCAACCACACACTCAAAAAATAAATGCTGAATAGATTTATCCTCTGAGCAAAACAAGCATGAGGGATCCTCAACTTTTCTCCTAATACTTAAGTTGTCTCTAGTCAGGATCTTGTTCTTGGATAACAGCCATAAGAAAAAATGGACCCTTGGTGGGATCTTTAAAGCCCAGACCGCAGGAACATGAACAGAGGTCACTCCTCTGAAATTAATGACTTTATACAATGATGGGGACGAATACACTCCCTGAGAATTAAATTGCCAAACACAGTTCTTGAATACTTGAATTGGTAACCGGACCATCAGGGATTTATAGGCGCAGGGGTTACCTATTGCCGAAGTCGGATTGGACAAAAAGGAGCAATGCAGTTCAGATGCCAGCAGTCGGCGTCGGCCGAACTGGTGCCG
Source organism: Miscanthus floridulus (assembly GCF_019320115.1). NCBI lineage: Eukaryota > Viridiplantae > Streptophyta > Magnoliopsida > Poales > Poaceae > Miscanthus > Miscanthus floridulus. The sequence goes on from NC_089585.1 coordinate 99,036,641, forward strand.
CCGCCTGGCCAATCATTGGGACTAGCCTAATGCTGATGTACGGTGAATTGACTCTCCGCTGTATGAACGGCATATATCATTTGGGAAATGTGTCACTTTCGTCTTGTAATATAATAAACCAATAATACAAGCTCGCCGGCCTGGCCAATCATTGGGACTAGCCTAATGCTGTTTTGCAATGTCCATCAGCCCATAACTCAAGCCAAACTCAGGAGCTTCCATACGAGATTGTCTTGCCATTTGCGAAGTATTCTACCTCTTTCTCCTTCCACACAATCTCTTACCGCTCAGCTTAACAATATACTAAGTGCGTATGCTAAAATTGTAGCGCAAGCCGTGTGCCACCTTCCATTCCACGATGCCCAAGCCCAACAAGCTTTCGCTCTCCGCTTAACTGCTCTGGGCCATGTCCGTGCTCGCCGCGGCGGCCTCAGACGATGTCAGAATCGCCGTGTACTGGGGCCAGGACGCCAGCGAGGGCTCGCTAAGGGACACATGCAGCACCGGCCTCTACGCGTACGTCAACATCGCCTTCCTCTCCACGTTCGGCGACGGCCGCGCCCCAATCCTCGACCTGGCTGACCACTGCGACCCGCCGTCGGGGGGCTGCGCGTCCCTCGCCACCGACATCTCCTCCTGCCAGTCCGCGGGCATCAAGGTGCTCCTCAGCATCGGCGGCTACAACCTGTCCTCGCCGTCGGAGGCGCAGGGCGTGGCCGCATACCTCTGGGACAACTTCCTCGGTGGCACCGGCACCGGTGCTCCCCGCCCGCTCGGAGATGCGGTGCTCGACGGCGTCGACTTCGACATCGAGGCCCCGTCCCGGTACTACGACGACCTCGCGCGGAACCTGACGTCGCTGTACAGGGGCGACGCGCGGGGCAGGACGTACATGCTCACCGCCGCGCCGCAGTGCCCGTTCCCGGACGAGTCCTTCGCGGCGGCGCTCGGCACGGGACTGTTTGACCACGTGTGGGTGCAGTTCTACAACAACCCACCGTGCCAGTACGCCCATGGGGACGTCGGTGCGCTGCGTAGCGCGTGGCAGCAGTGGACGGCGGGCCTGCCGTCCACGACCGTGTTCCTGGGCCTGCCGGCGTCGCCGGACGCTGCGGACAGCGGGTTCGTGGACGCGGACACGCTCGCCTCGCAGGTGCTGCCGGCGGTGGAAGGCGCGGCCAACTACGGCGGTATCATGCTGTGGAGCCGCTCCTACGACAAGGACACTGGATTTAGTGTGAAGCTGCAGGGCATCTTGCAAAACCGGACCTCAGATAAGAAAAGGAGAATCTGTATGTGGTCACTCAGTCAGAGATGACTCATTTGACAGTTCAGTTTCATGCCGTTTTAATTTTAACTCCCTGTTATCTGTGCAGATATAATAGTAGGAACAGCTGTCGCTGGCGTTTTGCTGCTGTTCTTGCTTATTTGCATTTACTTCCTCTGCCACAAGAAGAACCGTGGGACGCCACCTCCTGAGGAGGGATCAGGGACCCCTCCAGCTTCAAAAATAGAACTGCCTCAGCCAAAACAAAAACCTCAGCGTCTGAAATGCTACACCGATTCAGAGATTGAGAGGATGACAAAATCTTATGCTCACAAGCTGGGCCATGGCAGCAACGGTGATGTTTACCGTGGCAACCTCCGTGACGGCCGTCAGGTAGCGGTGAAGGTGCTGAAGAACAGCATGGGTGATGACAAGGAGTTCATGAGCGAGGTCGCGAGCATCGGCAGAATTTCCCATGTCAATGTTGTCCCACTGCTAGGAATTTGCTTGCATGGTCCGACAAGAGCTCTCGTCTACGAGTACATGCCCAACGGCTCCCTTGAAAGCTATGCGCTCAGCAACGATGACTCGGTGGAAGAGAATTACTCGCTGCGGCTGTACTGGGAGAAATTGTTTGACATAGCCATCGGCGTTGCACGGGGACTAGAGTATCTCCATGATATGGGCAATGACAACGCTGTGCATCTCAATGTGAAACCCCGCAATATTCTGTTCGATCAGGAGTTGCGTCCAAAGATATCTGATGTGGGCGTAGCAAACTTATGCTTTGGCAGAGAGGGCAAGAGGACTGGAGATCCGAGGGGAAGAGATGGCTATGATGCACCTGAGGTGGTGTCCGGGAATTTTGGCTCAGTCAGCAGTAAATCTGATGTCTACAGCTATGGCGTGATGGTCTTAGACACGGTGAGGGCGAAAAGGAGCATCAGTGTTGGCGCCGACACTAACAGCAAGTACTTTGCTCAGTGGCTGTATGAACACTTGGATCAGTTCTGCAACAGCATTTCTGACATCAGTAGTGAGACAAGGGATCTTGTAAAGAGGATGATCATAGTTGGGCTGTGGTGCATACAAACGGCACATACGAATCGGCCTTCGATGAGCAAAGCCGTCGAAATGCTGGAAAGTAGCAGCATGGACTTGGAGTTGCCAGTAAGGATCTCTTGAGGTATAAAAGGCATGGCTGTAACTCGTAGTAACATTGTTCATATCATGAGAAGTAGTGTATCCATGTTCTCCAAGAAAGAAATTTCTGTAAAATATTTTTCTAGAAGAGCTCAAATGGTGTCACTGACAGAGTACAAATGGTTTCAATTACCCAATCCTACAATCATATATGATGTATGTTAGTGGTTCTCGCTGTGCCTCTGTCTTTTCCTTCTCCTGGAGTTGTTAGTGGTTCCCGCCCGCTCGCCTTGCTTTTGGAGTGCCTGTTCTTGGTTGTATGGTGGCTTAGTAGGAGTAGTGGTGCTCTTTTAGCAGGCATGAGGCTGGGCATGTAAATACTTGTAATTCTTCTTCTTTTCCCCTTTTTATCGTCTAATAAAAAATGCGGCAAAGCTTTTGCCATTCTTTCTAAAAAAATATATGATGTATGATAACTCTACTTGAGGAACTATTTATGTGACTTGTTTGCCTTTCCTACCGAATAGGCAGAGCTCATGCCTTTACTGAACATTTCATCCTCAGCACATCTGTACTATCTCAGGGCAGTAAGGTGAACTCGGCAACAATTTTTGAAATCTTTTAAGAGAACAAAAGGTCCACAATTAGAGAGAAGATGATGAACAAGTTCAGATCATCTTACTGCAAGATAGCAACTGAACAGATAGTCACGCAACATAGGGATTAGTGCTACATAAGAGTACTGAAGATTAGCACACTTCTCTTAGGGACCCGTCTCACTACACGTCAAATGGTCTCAGAGACATACTGGTGAAATCTAAGTTTCTTAAACATATAGAACTACATGTCCCTCCTATATGTTGATGACATCGTCTTGACAGCTTTGTCCCCGGATTCATAATCTGGTCAAAGCTTTGCCAAAACATTAGAATCACCTACCGCTCAGTGGTAGGAAGGCTTATCACTCCAGGAAGGAGCAGAACAAGATTTCTGTCTATCTTATTGCCTTCCAAGCAATCCTACCTCTTTGCTTTCTGATTTCACCTTGCATTGATCTCTTGAATGCAGACTAATCGTGGAACTAAACTAAGGTGCTTAATCGTGGACCATGGTGTTCTTGCTTGATTTGTTGTCTTTACAAATGATTGCAGATTATGAGCTGGTTTTCTTTAGCTCACCATAATCCAGATGAAAAACTTATCCAAGGGGTTTGTGAGCATCCTGACAAAATTAAAGGGTAATTACTTTAATCTGAGCAACACTTGAACGCTTTTCCCCTACGCAGCTCGGGGTTCTTGCTGTACCTGCACAGGCACGTCTTCTGCTCCCTGAGCTTGGCGCAGCACTCACCGGACGGGGCCGCGCCCAGGATGAACGCCGGGACGCACGGGCGTAGCGCCAGCGGGTCGCACCTCGGCGTAGCCCGACACACCATCGTGCAGCAGGGAGCGGCGGCGATTACGGCTACAAGGAGCAGAAGCTGCACCGCGTTGGAATGGCTCGTTGCGGGGCAGCCCTGGTTGTGTTGCTGAAACGGATCGGATACGGACGGATATTACCGATATTATATTTGTTTTTATATTTTTGTCCAGATTCGGATTCGAATACGGATAGTGTCAACTATGTCGGATAGGATACGATTGGATATCGACATCATAAATATGCGATTTGAGTATTCGGATACGGATACGGTATCGGATGTTGGATATCCGGACTCGGATACGGACAGATCTCAACCCCCTCTAAACGGATTCGGTTTCGAATACGGTTGGAAAATATCCGTACCGTTTTCATCCGTAGTTGCTGCTATCGCGGCTGGAAAGTGAAGATTGGAATGGCTTGGGGCTAGAAGAGAGGGTGCTAGTGGTAGGGTATTTGAATGGGCATGTTCGGCTTACTCTATATTCGTTTTTTTCGATTTTTTTTTAGTCGAAACAGTAGTTTTCTCTCACAATAATTCAGCCGGAACAGTGTTTTTCAGCCAGTTTCAGCCAAAATTCTGCCAGCCGAACGGAGCCAATGAGTCTGTGTCCTGGACAATCGTGTGTTTTAGCAGAAACCAGCACACGGTTGCTGGCTGCAAGAAAAACACACGATTTCCAATAGAGACAAATCTGTGTGTTTTAGCAGAAGCTAGCACACGGTTGTTTGCTAGCCCTAGAACACTCTATTTCATTCAGAGACAAATCCGTGTGTTTTAGGTACCTATAGCACATGAATTGTTCCACCTTTAGATGTAAATCCAACGGTTGTTCTGTAACAGCAAAAGAAAACCCACGCAGAGCAGATCTAGATGTAATTTTTGTGCAGTTGAGAGTAAAATAGTAGAGCCGAACAACTGCGGAGCCCATAATAAAAGCCCAAAAGCAGAAATCGATAGGAATATATCACATATACTTGGAAAAGAAGAAAGCAAAGAAAACAGATCTGCTCTGCGTGGAAAAGGCTCTGCTCTGCTCACGCGGAGAAGGGGTAAGGGGCAGAAATATGATTGCAAACAAGAACAACAGAAAATTTAAAGAAGAAGCACTACAAGTTTGATTCATACCTCATCAGTCAAGGTTAGTAGAACAATCTTTTGAATCCAATTTTCTAGCATTCCAATTTCTCTGAAGAAGTAAAAACGAAGAAATTAACAGATTAGATGAGAAAGACTAGGAGAACCTAGATCCATAGAATATGTAATCATGAGACCTTACACATTTAGCATGGCTAAGATGGCCCGCTACTTGTGCTTGCTCCAACAGCAGGGTGTGGCCCTGGTTTCTAACTTTGCACAAGGAGCAGATCCAGCACTGGTTGTAATTGTGGTCTAAAGGCTACAAACAAGCCTATTTCAGATCCTGCTAATTTCCTACATTGCATGACACAACAGAGAGCATGAGATAAGAGCAGCATGTATCAGCAATCCAACTATTTAGATGCTGCTAGCTTCTGTAATTAAAGCACCCAACTATTTTAGATCCTGCTAGCTTTTGCAGAATCTTAGATGCAAATTAAGTGTAATGCATTATATTAATGAAATTACTGAACACAGATATGAAAATTGCATATTTCAAATAGTACAAATAGTATGCGTTCTTAATGCAATTAAACTATAAATTTATATTAATACATATACAATATGGTGGAGCTCATGAATGTGTAAATAGAGAGAATGACAAACTGCTCAATGGCCACACAAGCATGACCAAAAACCTTGATGACACATACCTGCACATAATTGATGCTCCAACTATTGCTTAGCTGTCTGCATCACCAACACTATTTTACAATAATATAAGTATGTAAATATCAGAACCAAGATTTCAACATAATAAGAGTACAGATTCAAGAAGGATACTAAAACTGCATACTGATTCTTTATGATGCTCCAGCTTTCTCCTAATGACATCATTTATTTCTAAATACAGGTATACAATAGGGCAAAATTGAGACTGCAGTAGGAAGTAGTACATATCACTTAAACTATGGATGAGCATAACTTGTAGGTAATATAAATGTCAATAATTAAGTTTTGGTTTATGAAAATCTATTTTACATAGACTTACTAGAATACAAGTGAATCCTTCTAAATTTAGCATTGCTAATTGTATGTCATCTATTGTAGGTGACATATACTTATACACATGCAAGTGAAAACTCAGAGCCAAACTTTGATCTCACAACAACAGATGGAATAAAAAAGTGGTAAGAAGCACTAGAATTGACGTACCAGACTAGCCAGGTACTAGATTAAATATTGCTTCAAATAATCATTTAATCAGTGCAACTAGACAAATGTCAAGAAGTATATATGTTCAAATAAATGCAAGGCGGAAAGAATGCATTTGCAAATTCTATGTTGACAAATCTATGAGACATCAGTTACAATGACAGAGATGAGCATAGTAGGAACACCAATTATGATGTAGAAATACTTAATGGATCTGATGTCGACCTTTCAAATACCTACAGATACAAAAGGTGAGCAAATCATTGCCTAGTTTCAAAAATGCTAAGATAAAAAGGTCGTTTGCCAACTAAAATATATTTCAATGTAGGGAGGCTTCACTGAACTTATGATGGAACAGATCAGGAACTCTCAGGAAGATAATCAGACTGACTGGAATACGTAGGTAAAATTTATATTACCAGCACTATTCGCCTAAACGGTCGTTTAGCCCGTTTAAACACCGTGTAAATGCTACACGGTGGTGCGCTGTTTCCGTTTAATCACCCGTTTACCCCGTTTAATTGACCGTTTAGCCCGTTTAATGGGACGTTTTGCCCGAATAATGGCTAAATGGTAGGTGACCAACTGTTTACCGTTTAACGTTTAGGAAAACATTGATTACCAGTATACAAAAATTACAATTCAGACATATGTAAATTACACACATATGTGCAATGTAAATTCAGCATAACAGGACTGTAATTTCAATGCTTCATTATAAACTGTACAGCAACATGAAGAGATGCAAGGATCATTAACAAAGATGATACTTGGAAATGATAGGAATGATGTAAAACTATATTATATATGCTTGTCAAACTAGTTGTGTTATATTATAAATGGTAACCATTCTCATTATCAAACAAATAAAATAGAATATGAGCCTTGAAGATCTGGATAGAATCTTTGGACCACAAACTGATTGGTCAATATCAGAGTCAAGGTTGTCATATGAGGTAGATACAAACAACTGAGCCAATTTGATTATATTTATGAGCAATACAAATATGTACTGGCATCAAAGTAAAACTTATCTTTGCAAAAATAGGATGGAGAAATGGCAATCGTCGCTGATGATGATGGAGCAACGACAAGCATAGCTAATGATGATAGATCTAAAATTCAACAATACTATTGGCAAACTGATGTATTCAATAACATGAACATTGATGAGGTACATAAAAATGATCTCTTCAACTATTTTAGTCCACACTAAAAAAATTATTTGTATTATAAATGACATTACTCAGAAACTAAGACTGTTGCTAATATATTTACCGGTGTAGCATGAAAATCAAGATGATCAATCAACAATAGGAGAAAATGACTTGAGGATCATAGCAACAGAACCAACAAGTTCAGATATTACATCAGCTATAACATATGATAATGAGCATGTAAATGGCAGCCAGGAAATGATGGAGGAAGAGATTGAACAATTCATAAAAAATGAGCAGGTTGCAGCATCTGAAGGCAACTATGCACCAATCAACAACAAGTACACCCCACAACTATCGATGGAATTTAAGACTAGACATGATGCTCACCATTTCTTCAACTTCTATGCGTTCCTAGCCAGATTTCAAGTTGCCATAACACATACGACAAGAACTCAAAGTAAGAAGAGAAATAATGAGGTAGTCAAAGTGACAATGAGATGCAATCGTCAAGGAAAAGAAAAGGAACAAAAGTCTTTAGAGCAAGAAGAAGCTGAAGTAGACAAGGATGTTGGAAAGAAACCGGTAAGGAGAAGGAAAACAAATGTTCAGCAGAAGTCAGATTGTCCTTGTGTTATGATGGTGAAAGAAGGAGTTGTATGGAAGATTAAAACTCTTGATTTGGAGCATAATCATGAGCTATGCCCTGGAGACAGGGATCATCTATTTTCTGGTCATAAGTATATGACAAAAATAGAAAAAGGACTTATCATGACTCTGAACGATAACAATATCCTGACTAGGAAGATGGTTTCTATTCTATCATATCTAAGAGGGGGACTTACAGCTCTATCGATGAAAAAGAAAGATATCAGCAACTATAGGACAAAGCTGAATAGAGAAGTTAAAGGATCAGATATGACACAAGTACTGAATTATTTCAGAAAGAAACAAACTAAGGATCCGTCTTTCTTTTGCAAGTTTGATTTAGATGAGGACAAGAGAGTGAGAAACTTGTTTTGGACAAACTGTTCTTTTATGAAATATTATGCAGATTATGGAGAATGTGTAAGTTTTGACATGATATATATGACCAACCGATACAACTTACCTTTTGCACCATTTGTTGGAATCACAGGACATGGGCAAAGTTGCCTTTTCGGATGTGCTTTCCTGCATGATGAGACAGTGGACACTTTTAAGTGGGTATTTCAAACTTTCCTTGAAGCAATGGGAGGAAAACACCCTCAAACGATCATCATAGACCAAGACATGGCAATGAAATCAGCAATAGAGCAAGTCTTCATAAACACAAAGCACAGAAATTGCTTGTTCCACGTAAAGACCAAATGCTACAATAAGAATGTCATGGTGTTTGCAGCAAACGAAGGACTATATGAAGACTTCTAAGATACAGTGAACAATAGTCTAACAGTGGAAGATTTGAACGACTTTGGAAGAGAATGATTGAGGAAAGAAACCTTTAAGTAAATAACTACTTTTCTAAAATGTGGGAAATGAGGAAACGGTTTATCCCGGTCTACTACAAAAATGACTTCTTCCCTTTCATACAAACCACATCCAGGAGTGAGGCAACAAATGCTAGGTTTAAAGATAATATAGGGCCAACCTATAGTATCATTAGCTTTCTAAAAGAGTACAATCGGATTGTTGATACCATAAATCGAGCAAAAAGGCTGGAGGATAGCTATAGCAAGCAAAAAAGGCCAAAGGAATTTATATTTGGCTACATAATAGAGCAGCAAGCATAACAGCTATACAACAGAAACATATTCAAAAAGTTCCAGCTATAACTGAAGGCAACATTAAGGCTGAACTACAGGGAAACCAAAGATGGGAAAACATTTGAGGTGTGGCAAAAAAGTAACCAGATTCAGGAGGTTCATAGGTTTAGGAGATATACAGTAAACACTGACCTAACAGAAGATGAAGAAGAATTTACCTGCATATGTGCAAAATTCAGCAAAGATGGGATACTCTGCTCTCATATCCTAAAAATAGTCATTGAAAAGAAAATCTGCATAATTCCAGACAGATACTTCTTAGACAGATGGAGAAAAAAGATATGAAGATACATGTTGAAAGACAAGAAGAAAAAACAGTTGCAACAAGCTCATTGTTGAGATTCAACATATTATCCAGGAAGTCAATAATACTAAATTCAAAAGGATCAAAAAATGAGGAAGCTATGGAATATCTTATGGTAGAATTCGACAAGATGAAAATTAATTTAGATAGAATGTTATCTGCTCAGCAAATAGGTGAAGCACAAAATGACCAGCAAGGAGAAACTATAGTAGTACAAGCTGGAGATCCACAGACTGAAATAGATGATCTAGAAAGAATTCAGAGAAAGAAAAGGCCACATAAACCTGTCAGAATGAAGACACATATAGAACAAATAAAGATGAAACTGGTGGCAGCAGAAAAGAAAAAAAGAAGAAAACAAATGACACAAATAGTGTAGGTAAAAATTTTGAGTACATACAAATAGAATTTTAGTACATACAAATAGAATTTGAATACAAATGCAAAAATTCTTATTTATGTGAACTAATAATGTTTTGTAGGCTCCCCAATGAAGCCAAAAAGAAAGAAGAGGAAGGAAACATCAAATGGTAGCATTGATCACCACGCAACAGAACACTGAGGACATGGTAATCAAAGATGATCAACAGAAGAAAAGCAAAATTTATCAATCAGAAGAAGGGATGCAGTCAAATTCAATGGCCAATTAATTTATGTAATTTATTTAATAAATAGGATGTTATATTCTTAAATTAAATTATGTCCAGAACTACAATTGCATATGCTGAGAACTAAAATTTTAGTGCCCAGTAGCTGGAAATTACATTGTTGGTGATTGCAATTATGTAACCGAATGTTTTATTTGTCTCAGAGGACAAAAAATTAGTGTGTGCTGGCACAAATCACAAAAAACAAACTTTAATATGTGTTAGCACAAATCACATTAAACAATTTTTTCTATGTAAGGACAATGACAAAAATGAGATGTGCGTTGGCACAAATCAGAATTATCAAAGTTCATGAAGTGTTAGCACAAATCACAAGAGACAATTTTTTTCTATAAAAGAACAAGGATAAAAACTTGTGTATGTTGGCACAAATCATAAAAAATAGATTTCAACATATTTTAGCACAGATCACAAGAGACAATTTTTTTTCTATGAAAGAACAAGGACAAAAAAGAGATGCGTGTTGGCACAAATCAAAATAAATAGATTTAAAAATGTGCTAGCACAAATCACAAATGATATTGACTTGTAATCACTTGTCAGAAAGACTAATATTGACCTATATACATAGTGCACTGCAAATAATATATAGTCACACAGAACAAGTAAATGAAAGAACACATACAAAACTATATAACTTCAGGAAAAAAGCAACTTCCTCAAACAAGTTGCTGCTCCTGATAAGAGTTCCACCTCTGAGGGCGAACTTCCTCCATTGGTAATTAAAAACAACCAAATATTTACAACAAGTGATGGGAGAAAGCATGTGTCAATATAACATACAACACATTTAGTAAAGTATATCATGCTCAAACTAAAAAAACATAATGCATGTAAGATCACTAACCGGATCAGACCGTCATCTTTACAAGAACAAGAGGGACCTCCACAACCCTCAAGCTTGTCCTTGTCTTCGCTATCAAAGGTTACTACACTGACACATAGTGGACAAAAAAGACATACTAACATAGAAGGACATAAACTTAGAATAATGGTAAAAAATAGTTAACATCAAGCATCCAAACAAACCATCCAACCAAATATTATCATCCACTTTAGTTTAGCCTCTTGACTGTAGATTAATATTTACAACCATTTGAGCACCAACTATTCTCATCAACGTAGTTGCTTCTTTACAAAGTACCATGCACTCATAGCATGAACCTACACACTACATGACAGGAACCTAGACACAAGATCTAAACACAACACGCAGGTCATGCTCTCTTATAGTACTATTCGTAGACCTAAGAAAAAAATATTAGAAACAACTATCAATTGAGTACATGATGGAACAATACACAAAGTGACATTGCAACTAGTATTACCTCAGCATCATATTTTATCACTTTAGATCGACCATCATCAGAACTATTGTATTCATTGAAAATCATGTCATTGACGTACTTGATACGAAGATGCATAATACCAGCTTTAGAAAACTTGTCCATCAAATAAACATTTAGTTCCCAAAGCTCTAGATTCTTCATCGCAAAGATACCACTATCATTGCTAAAGCTGAAACAAGATATGAGAAAGGCAAGACATAATATTATAAGCACCACACAAAATGATATGACCTAAAAAATTACAAAAAGACTGTACATTACCTACTTCTCAGTCTACTGAGGTACATCTACATAGATAACTTCATATCCATGGAACCCAAAGTTAATTTGAACAACTTCACTCTAGATTGTGGTCAAGTTTGGTATCTAAAAGTAGGTAGAGGAAATAATTAGAGTGCAGATATATATTTTTTCTTATTTGAACAAAATTTCACATTGCATTCAAACAAAATGATGTGAATCCATATGCTGCTACTACTTACAAATACATCACAAATAGCTTTATGAAAATGTGAGTCTGCTCCAAAATGTAGAGTACAGGAATCCAAGATTATAATCAATCTTCGAGTGATATACACAAAACCACATACCACCGATCATGGAAGATAATTGGAAAATAAAGCTAATAAAATAATACAAAATGAAAAAGAATGGATTATTAGCACAACTACAATGCACATAGCATATGTGGTAAAGCTTAAAAAATTAAAAGGATGTGTTGCTCACATATTGGATGTATGCTAATGACCTTGCACGACCAGCACCCTTAAAGCATTTTAGTGCATTATCATATAGCTCCTTCTCCTTGCTATCATTAGGACTGTGATTTCTATTAAAATAGTCCTACAAAAACAAATTGGTTAATATTATTTTATTTGATATAGCTACCACATGTAATTAAGAAAAAAAGAAATAAATGACACTTACACCAACTTTAGAGAAGAAATAATGCTTGTAAGAATTCTTAGGGTGTTTCCTATGGAATAACAATCTACACAAAGCATTCACTACAAAGTAATGGACCTTTCCTTGAGGCTTAAGAGAACTTGCAAGTGCACTTAATTTCACAACCACTTGCCCATAATCGATTACTGTAATAATGAAACAAATGAAAACATTTTATAATTACTTGATTCAAGTGTACTCAAGAGTGGTGAAAATGCTAAGGAGGTTGTAAACATTTAAAACTTACTTGGAATGTTTAGTTTCTGCCATCTTCAAAACAACCTCATATACGTTAGTTTCAAGTATGGACACTGTTATCTTCGAATGAGGCATCATATAAGGGCTCAACTTGTATTTGCTTGGGATCACTGTCCTCCTAGGACGATGAACAACCAACTTTGCATTACAAGAGTACCAAGGACCTTGGTTTGAAAAGGACTCAGAGTCATCTAATAAACCATTGCTTCCCATACTTTTTGCAGAAATAGAAGTCCCACCTCAATGGGATGGAAGAGGTGTAGGTGCCTGCAAAATCAGGAAAAAACATAAAGTTGCTCAAAAATCATAAAGTAAAAATTGACATAATAGGGTTCATACTATTTCATTCTATTCTCCAAATACCTAACAAACAAGCACACAAACAAACACGGCTGAGAGGTATAAAGAAGGGGACAACAGAAATACTTCTATTGCCTTTATTCTCAATATATATGGCACTAGTACCGCTAAGGTACACTAGAGTATGGACAAACTACAACTACTTGTACTAGCTATTACATGGCTAAGAGCAGCCCCTAACTACTAACAATTGTCCTTCCACTACCATGGCTGTAGCAAAAGCAAATCAGCAGATTATCTCACAAGATAATTGTTCCAAAATGATTAAACTAGAAATGCCAATTTACAATGTCATAGTGTTCTCCAGAAGGGCTGATTGCAGCTAGAGGAACAGGAGCAGTTGAATCTTCAGCAGTCACAGAATAATCAGTAAAAGGTAAAGACTCCATATGGAGAAGGTCCTAATCAAAAAATACTACCATATTAATTACAGAAAAGAGAGAAAAGAGAACACAAGATATGTCACAATACAAAATTGATCCAATCTAGTAAACAAGCTTATAGTTTCAACATTGTCATTTCTTTCGGTCTCAACAGTTTCCTGATTGCCCACATTACCGCCTCCACCAAATGGATTAGACCTCATCCGGTCAACAAACGTCCAACCCTCTGATGCATGGCAAAATTGGAAGTGGAAGCTGCTCTCAAATTGAACCTATCAAAAAGTGAAAGTAAATCAGGTGCTAGTATAACAAATAAGACAAACATATTAGAACCACGATTTTACAAAGAACAAGTTACAAACATATATTAGCAAGTAAATCAGGTGCAAACATATAAAAAAGTAAATTAGGTGCACGTAAGGTCAAACATACATTTATAGGGACACCTCCATGGCATATATTAGCACCATGATTCTAATTTGAAGTAGAAGTTGTTTTCAGCTGCAGCAACACATACTAAATAAGTACAAAAATGTATATACATATAATATGATGATTTACCAAGGGAAGAATAGGAAATGGCAAAAGCATGTACCACATAATTGACTTTTTGATGCATGTCATTGGATACAGCACGTCGAATCACAGATATCACTCGATCAATAGAACAAGCTATACCAGATACTAGACCGACAGGATGCCTCAGTTTAGGGTCTTCAACATAATTTCCTAAATCATCCTCAAAATCAAACATTCTAAAAGATGGTGTGCTAGGACTATTAAAGTATGGAGCCTTCTTCATACAAGGTTTCTCAACAGGTGCTTTCCCTGCTTAATTAAATATTAAAATGGTAAAGAAAGTTGAAACTTACAGGTGACAAGAACAGATATTGCACATGTCAAATACCATAATTGCAATATTTCAAATGTGCAATTTACAGCTAATAAATGTGCAATCCAAAAATAGGTACTAACAAGTATGATCCAAAGTAGGAACTGTATTTTCAGCCAGTTGAGTTTCTTTTGAATGGCAGGGAATAGTTTTTGGTTTTGAAACATGCAAATTAGGACTAGAAGCAGTTTGGACATTCTTCACTGCACATAGACCATGATCACTATGGTTCAGAGAACCAATATGATTCCTTCTACTAGACGCTTCTCCTCCATAGACACCATGCCCAAACATGTGTCTTGTTTGTATCATAGATTTGTTAAACATTTTTTCATGAGTAGGACAAACCTAGAGCCTTCTCAACCGTATCCGTCGAGTGTCCAGCAGCTCCACTAGTTCTTTCACCTACCTGAACAATGACAAACAGATGGAATAAGTTGCATGGGCAAAATAAAAAGGGGGTCTGTTGTTCATAAGTGCATGGGCAAAAAGCACAACATAAAAACAATGTGAGTCTGCTCCAAAACATAGACTAGAATGAAAGATCATGGTAATAACAAAAACAATGCAAGTCTGTTACCTTTGTTGAATCAAGAGGTATGTCCACGGTCGCACCATGATCATTGTAGAAGCCAGCTGGTTCATGAGGAAGAGGTGGCATCCGAGAATTAGAAGCAGCAGGTACACTTCCTTCCTGCAGAATAGATAGCAATATGAAGATCGGTCAAATAATAGTTAAAGAAAATAGGTGGAAGATTAGAACCAGCTAGAAGCTTGGTTTACATTTGCTAAAAGATAATAAAAAACTATGGCCCTAAAGCTCTGAATTGATAGTACTGTAAGTGTTAGGTGGAGCACATCAAGGACCAACAGAGTCGCAAACTCATGATGCAGGAGCACAAGTAGTCACATGCCAATTTGCTGAGGAGAAAGAACTTCGGCAAAGACCTAATGCTACAAACAGCCCTCAATTCCCCTATGCCATTAATAACTCACCACCAAAAAAATATGCAGTCAGCCCTCAATTCCCTTATGCCATTAGCATATTGTATCTTATGTAATATTGATGCCAACAGCACTATGTGTAAATTCCCCCATAAAATAAGTTTTCACACATGCACTACAATGAGTAGGTCCCTAACATAACCCCACAAATCCACGGCTGCCAACCCCACACCCTCGAACCCAAGCATCAAATTCTATGTTTAAGCATCATTACTCCCTTGAAAACCTCAGAACAACAAATACAAGCACTGCCATGGGGGAATTGGACTTGTCTAGCACTCAATATCTAGCTGCTGGCCTCTACTAGTCACTAGAATGGAGACTTTTACCATACTGATCATTGAAGAATAGACATTTAAAGATAGCAAACAGCACAAACCCTAAAAAAGCGAATACCAAACAGCAGAAAAATGCTACAACCTATGCCTATAAAGTATTTTGTAGCACTATCTACAAATAGCAGTGAGGTGCACACACAGAAAAAATAGGAACAGGGAAACACAGAAACTCACTTTTAGTTCAAGCTTCTGACGTTTACTTGCAGCATTAGAAATTATGACTGGGGCTTCTTCAACAACTACAGGATTATCCTTTGTACCTCCAGTTCCAGTATGATCCAGCACACTTGCCTAAAATTCAAAAATACATTATTTAGGGAAATAATTTTAAACTAAAATCACTATTCTAAACACAATTACATAATCAACAAAAGAAAATTTTGAATAGAGATGATCCATCAATTTAGAAAGTACAAAACTAAAGGAAAATGAATAAGATGTAGGAACATTGACCTCAGCATCATCTTTTCTGCAACTGAGAGGGGATTTTCCAAGACGTTGAGATAGTCCATGTCGAGTCCTAAAAGCTACACTATCAGGACTGGAAGTTTGTGATGCATAGTTTTTCCTCTTCCTCTTCTTTCTACATGAATCTACAGCTAAATCTGCACCTGAAAATATTCATAAGAGTACGAACAAGGCAAACAAAGTTAACTCAATGCTGAAACAAAGGTATAGATCACTTCATGTACCTTGAACTGATGAGTTATTGGAAGGAATAATTTCAGTTGGCTGAGAAACAACACAATTATCACTACCAAAAATATTGTATGCACTATCTGAATCAACTTTTTTAGCCATGAAAACTTCATCATTAATTTTAGTAGCAACAGCCATTGTGGGATCCACATCTTCCACATTAACTACAATAGCAACAGCCAATGTGGTATCAAAAACATCTTCCACAATTGTATGAGTTGAACTAGCAGACATTGGGGCTTCATAGTTATGAGCCATTGCATCATTATCTTTGTCACTAACATTGGCTAGAGAAGGGATTTCGGCAGCAGAATTCTCAGGCAGTGGATCATCATCAACTGCATGACCATGATGCTTTTTCATGTACTAGAACATTGAGATGACAAGTTTGTCAGGGCTCCTGAAACCATGCGTTGTGTGATGTTCTTGAAAAATGCCACACAAAGCTTCATTGTCCTATCATGTCAAATTAATAGTACCATATGAATCATGCAAAGTTCAATATGGAGGCTGGGTAACAAAATATTGCTGATTCTATATATTAAAATAGCAATGAACTAAACCAGTAATTTATTCACAAATATTAAACTAAATGAAATGCTCATGAACATACTGAACAAGGCACCTACTTGTTCATCAAATAATCTACAATCAGTATACAGAGAATCCCTAAAAGAAGCACAAACATCAACCGATAATAAAGATTCAGCATCACAAGTTTCCTCAATAGATTTGACCTACACAAAATATATTACATTTAGTCAGACAGTAATCTAAACAAGAACAAAACAAACATGGCAACACTCATAAAACCACAAACCAAGACTTATCGGATGCTTTCCAAACTTATCAGCAGAGACACAATCATATGAAACATATTTTTTTATCATAGAACCTTTCCAACACAAAATTCTTGGCAAATTTGGGGGAAGCTGGTGATGAGATCCGAAGTTCAGGAGGTTTAGATAGTAAGCCTACAAGAAATTACAAAGTGGTCAGTAAATACATTACATATAGATGACAAAAAGTAATTGATAGGAAAACAAGCAATGGAAAAAAGACATACCACAAAGAAGTATATGCAGCCACCAATTGTCCTTTGCTTTTTTCTGTATAATGATATTGAAGCAAACAGCCATTCAAATACAAACTTGGACTAGTCCCAATTTTTCACAGTCGAAACATCAATCAAAGCACCTAGATACTTGGGGCTGGGAAGAGTACTTGAGTTTAGGCATAGGAAAGTTGACAATGCAACAACCATGAAGTATCGGAAGATGTCATCATCAGACAAAGTGTTGCCTACCAACTTCTTGCCAAAGGTCTTGATGAGGGGCAAAGAAGTCTCATTGATTTCTTTAAGAAAATTGGCCTTTGCAGACTCATCTTTCTATTGCCTGATGTCTTCACCACCAATTGGAATCCCTAAGAATATGTGAACTAATTTTGTAGAAAAGGAACTATTTTGCCTCCAAGTATATCATAATAGTTGACATCGACTTGATTTGTAATCCATTGGACAAAGTTTCTAGGCACTGAACATCCATCATACTCAAGCAAGATCCCAAACCCATGATCCCTGATGATCTTTTTGTTACACTCATCCAATTCTCTTATCTTCTCTCCAAAATACTTGTTATTGCACCTGCTTCCTACTTTAGCAGATGAACTCTCACCAGCAGTTGATTCTCCTTTACTGGTGCCTTTAACATCTCTAAGATTCTAAAAAACCGATGAAAAACTAAGTTTCTAGTTATGAAACTAATCATCAGTTCACTAAACATGGTGTCAAAAAAAGCACATGCTACTGAATTTACTTTTCCAGCACGCTTCTAGACTTCAGAACATCGTGATTTCCCTTTCTTCTCAATAGACTTAACAAACTAGAAAAACAACATCAATAGTTAGTTCATAAAAAACATAGTGGCATGGACTGATTCTAGTAACTTAACTACGAGAGAATAATAATGTTTTCCTAAATGGTAAACGGTCTTTACACGGTCGCCCTTTGTTTAGCGTTTAGGCTGTTTACATGGTGTTTAAACGAAGTTAAACGGTCTAAACGGTTTTGTACTTTTTAAAAAAAATACATATAATTATATATGTGCATGTAAAAAAATCAAGTATTCTAGCATTTATACATATTTATCCGAGTAAAAATCAATTATTTTGGTATGTATATATATTTATGCATGTGAAAAGAACCAAATATATATATTTATGCATGTAACATATCAAGTGTACACATTTATAAATATAATAAACTTAAGTATACAAATTTATCCATACAAAACTGAACTAGATTTACCTCGTGTTCGCCTAAACAACCGTTTAAACAGCTGTTTAGCTCGTTTAATATTGTTTATCTTCGTTCCGTTTAGGCCGTTTAGACCGTTTTTTCATTTTTTGACCATTTAAACGGTCAACCGTTTAATTTCCGTTTACCCCCTAAAGAAAATAGTTTACCACCGTTTATCGTTTAGTGGCCATTTAATCGGCCGTTTAGGCAAACACTGGAGAATAAGAATAGAAAAGGTTGATATGTGCAAATGAGAGATAGACTGATGTCCTACTCCTATAACTATGACATAGTGAAGGTAATAGTCCAAAGAGATATAGAAATATGCATAGTTCAGTCATAAAAGCTTTAGAACATACTCTAGAAAACACTCCTTTTAGATACTTGAAAGCCTGGACTGCTACAGCAAGATCAATATCATCATCTGAGGAGTTTGGATCCTAAAAATAAAACAAGATATATCATATTATATACATAGGTGCACAAACAAACAAAATCAAGTAAACTAATTACCTCGCCAATATTCATTGAATCAGAGTTGTTGTCTTCTTCAGAGTTCATATCAAACCCATCATCACTCTCACCATTTACAGATTGACCATCATATTGCAACTCATCATCAGCCATGGCTATATAACAAAAAAAGTTTAATCAACTACAATTTTCTTAAAAAATATGCATGCCTATAATTCAGAAACAAGAATTATTAAAATCTGCATGTTGCTTCATTCTTCATGTATCTAAGCATGTATATATCTAACAAAGTACCAGTAAAACAAACAGCAACATATATACCTATCCATCCATATATAGAAGAGATATTTCCATCCATCTTAATCATGAAGATATATGACACACATACAGAACCAAATTTAATAAATAAACCAACAGGTAGTCTCAAACACACATACAGAACCAAAGTGAGTAGTATCTGTAACCTTCTGGCCCAAATAAGCATTTACTATCAGGTCCAAATGTTTACATTGTGCAAAGGAATATATATTTTAGTGAAACAACTCAGAAAAGTGTGGTAGAACTGTCTGAAATAACACACTTACGGAGGCGCTCGTCTTCCACTAGACACTAAGCGCCCCGAGAGCAAGCTACATCGGGCGGATTCCGTCGAGCACACCCCAAGGAAGAGCCCAAATAATCCACATTTTTCCCACAGGATCTAATAATGAGAACGAGTTTACATTGCTTAGTCCATTTCATACATTCAGAGTTCTTAAAAATTGTATTATTACATTACCAAATTTAGAGTGCGAAATATTAAACAGCGGAATAAAAATAAACAACAAGTAAACATCTATCGATAATAAGCAAGGATCCGTCTGTGCCCACCAGAAGAATCCTTCACACAATAGCTATGTCTCAAGCAGTACCTGCAACAGGGGTAAATAAACCCTGAGTACATAATGTACTCGCAAGACTTATCCGACTAGTGAGAATAATTTTCTGACTCCAAGGAATATGGTAAGCTTTATGGTTTGCTGATTTTCTTTTTACAGAAAAGCAATACTAATAGTGAATCCTTATGTAAGTTAATATTAGCAGTCATGATTAATTTATTATCTAGACCTTCTATGTAAGCACATGTTCTACTTTCAAGCAAGAGTTGAGCAAATAGTTCCATTTCATCACCTTTCATCTTTCAGTTCTTATTACGGTACTAGAGTTTAGACAAGTCGTACCAACACAGCGGCGATTCACAAATCAATGTGCACAGCTGGGTACCCCGAAACACATGCCCTGCTTGTACCCTAGGCATAAGCAGGACCAACTCACCACTCTCCTATCAAGGGGTCCAGGTCCCTGTCTGAAAGGTCCTAATGGCTAGAGGGGGGTGAATAGCCTATTAAAAATTCTACAACAACACTTAACAATTCGGTTAGACAATTATGAGGCAAAGCAAGTGTTGTGCTAGCCTACTAAAAATGCAAGCCACCTACCACAATTCTAGTTTATATAGTTAGCACATTGGAGCAAGGGTGAAGAAGTTAGAAGTGAAAACCAGTTGGTCGCGAAGATGCTGGCGTCAGTCAACTGACCGGACGCTGGATCTGAATGCACCGGACGCTGGCAGGCTGCGTCCGGTCAGGCTGACGTACGGTGACACAGAAGCTGGAGTGTGACCGGACGCTGGCTGCGTCCGATCAAGTGTGACCGGACGCGTCCGGTCGAGGTCGGTACCTTACTGGAAACGACCGGACGCTGGGGGTTCAGTGTCCGGTCAGTTGAAAGCTGCTGCGTCCGGTCAAGTCAAGTGACCGTTGGAATCGAGACACGTGGCCGTCTGTGGGCGACCGGACGCTGAGGTCCAGCGTCCGGTCAACACGACCGGAGCGTCCGGTCGGCCCGACACGTTGCCCAGTGAAGGGGTAACGGCTAGTTTAGCCCTTGGGGCTATAAATAGAAGTGGCCCTCGGCCATGGCTGGTGCTGAGCACCTCAAGGGACTTAGTGTCCATGCTTGTGAGTGCTTGAGAGCCCTCCATCTCACACAAACTTGATAGCGATCATCCGATTGTGTGAGTGAGCGATTCTAGTGCGATTGCATCGTGAGGTTGCATCGAGTGGCACTAGGTGATCGAGTTGCAAGTCGGTGGTGCTTGTTACTCTTGGAGGTTGCCACCTCCTAGACGGCTTGGTGGTGGTCTCTGTCGAAGCGCGCAAGAAGCTTGTGCGGCGCTCCGGAGAAGTGCTTGTGAGGGCCACTTGTGCTCGCCCCACGGGAGTCGCGAAGAGCAACATTAGTAAAGCGTGTCATTGAGCTACCCTCACTCAAGGGGTAGGTTCTTGCGGCGCCCGACGTGCGGGCTTGGCGGGTGATGCCAATTAGCCGCCGAACCACCAAGTGAGCGGTCAACACAACGGGGACTAGCATGTTGGCAAACACATGAACCTCGGGAGAAAAATCATCGTGTCAACCTTGTTCTTCCCGTTGGTTTGCATTCCCGTTACACAAGCTTGCAATTACTTTTATATACATTGAGCTTGTGTTGTTGCTTCAATAATTAGTTAGCTTACGTAGCTTGCTAATTACCTTCTTGCTTGTGTAGCAAAGAAGTAGCTCCCTTGCGTGGCTAATTTGGTTTGTGTAACCTTGTTAGTCACATTGCTTAGTTTGTGTAGCTAAGTATTTGCGCTCTCTAATTTGGCATTGGTTGCCTTGTTATTGAGCATTGCTAGTGAGCTTAGTTGGCTTTGTGCTTTTGCTTACTAGCATGTGTAGGAGCTCCCTTTTTGCTTAAAGTACTAGTGGCATAGGTTTGTGTGACCTTGCTTCTAGAATTGGTTAGGAGAGCTCTAGCTAGCCCGGCACCTTTGTTGCTTGATTAGTATCATTGCAAGGTGCTAGTGAACATAGATAGAGGGGTGTAGTCTTGGCTAGACCGATAGTTTTAATTCCGCACTTGTTTCGGTTAGCCAACGTGATTAAGTTTTAAAAAAGGACTATTCACCCCCCCCCCTCTAGTCGCCATCTCGACCCTTCATACCCTCTCTTCAAATGTTGATTGTCCGATCTCAACGGTTAAGTGATGACCGGACATGCTGCTATGAAGTGACCGGACGCTGGACCTCCGCATTCGGTCATTTCCAGTAAGCATCCAGAAATGATTTTTCACGACCAGACGCGTCCGGTCATGCTCGACCGGACACTCCTAGCCTCCGGTCACACGGTGACTCCCCTGTGCGCTACCACGTCAACAGGACCGGATGCACCCTGTCAGCGTCCTGGTCAGAGACCGACGCTACGCGCCCTCTGCTGCCACTGACCGAATGCGCCGGTCCTACCAAGACCAGCGTCTAGTCACTTACAGTGGCCTCCGTCTTTTCTATCTAGGGCGTCGGTGGCACCGTCGGACTGTCCGCACTCTATAGGTGGACACTCCACCGGTGAAGTTCCTAACCTTTGCTCAAATGTGCCAACCACCAAGTGTAACACCTTGTGCACATGTGTTAGCATATTTTCACAAACATTTTCAAGGGTGTTAGCACTCCACTAGATCCTAAATGCATATGCAATGTGTTAGAGCATCTAGTGGCACTTTGATAACCGTATTTCGATACGAGTTTCACCCCTCTTAATAGTATGACTATCGAACCTAAATATGATCACACTCTCTAAGTGTCTTGATCATCAAAACAAAATAGCTCCTACCATTTATACCTTTGCCTTAAGCCTTTTGTTTTTCTCTTTCTTCTTTTCAAGTCCAAGCGCTTGATCATCATCATGGCATCACCATCATCATGATCTTCACAATTTCTTCATCACTTGGAGTAGTGCCACCTATCTCATAATCACTTTGATAAACTAGGTTAGCACTTAGGGTTTCATCAATTTACCAAAACCAAACTAGAGCTTTCAATCTCCCCCTTTTTGGTAATTGATGACAACCCTTTCACAAAGATATGAATAGAAATTTAATTGAATCTATGTTGCTTGTCCAAGCATATTTACTATGTGTAAAAGGATATGGACAAATTTCATGAATTCCATATGGTAGCAATTGCTCCCCCTACATATGTACTAAGAGTTTGGATTGAAGCTTGCACGTATGCTTAGATAGGAAATATAGGAGACAATGTCTACCAAATGATGCTAAGGTATAAAAGATGGACCTTTGAAGCGTGATACCAATCGAAGTGCACTATTATACCATCCTTAGCTCCATGGTTAGCTCGATACCACTTGAAAACACTTGGAAATGAAATCACTAGATAACCTATGCATGCTAGATTTTCATTTCATCATTCAAACCTACAACTAGCATACACCACACAAGCATGGATATTGAAATTTAAAACTTGTGCCATGCAAGCAAACATATGAAATTCACATTCAAATGTACCATACAAGTTCATGAGCTTGCTCCTCCTACTTGTGTGCTCAAAATTTTAATTGATCCCTTTCCTTTGTCATATCTCTCCTCCTATTTCAAATTCTCCCCCTTTGTTGTCTTTTCACCATCTTAGTACACTAATATATATTTTGTTTTTCTCCCCATGTACTAATATTAATATCTTTGTTTTTCTCCCCCTTTGTCATCAATGACCACAAAGGTTCAAAATATAGATAGGTTGAGATTATCAATGTCAATCAATGGGGTGAGGATCATTTTCCCAAATTTGGTTTAATCTAGATCATTTGCCAAAGATATTTAACTCGGTTTGATCCAAGGACAAGCTTCTTCACACCTCCAAATAAGGGTTATCTTGTACCATATTGAGTTAAACACTTAGAGCTCATTTTCTAGATCAAACAATAGGTTTACAAGCCCACAAACATGTCATATGCTACCACTAGCTCAAAATAAGCATAGAACCAATAGTGGTACCATATAATCATCAAATTCATTTGATTTTCATAAATGAGCCTATTTAAGCATTAAATGTGTCCCACCATGCACTAGCAGATCCCAACAGCTATTGTGCCACAAAGCACACTCTCTGCTCATCAGTTACGGTGAGCAGCAGAAACTTTTTCTCTAGAACGAGAAGCCAATGCTCCGCATCTAGAGGCTCAACCATGGGCATGAACGTGGGTGGGTGCATCTTTAAGAAATCCTAATAAGAGCAGGGTCCCTCAGGACCACCGGCACCACCCCCGTTCCCACCATTACATCCATGGCCTCCACGGGCGAAGCCACCTATAGCCTATGCCAGCAGCTCCATGGCACGGGCTAACTCACGATGAGCAGCCAACATCTCTGCCATCATCTCCGCATGAGTCATCAGAGGTGGCAGTGGTGGAGGAGGAGGAGCCAGACATGGAGCCTCATGGCTCTCCCCGTTGTTTGTTCCCATTGCTCCAGCCACTTTCACCTTGGCCCTCACCAAGACCGTGGCCCGCTCAGAAAAGTGTGGCAAAACCACCTGAAATAACACACTTACGGAGGCACTCGTCTTCCACTAGACACTAAGCGCCCCGAGAGCAAGCTACATCGGTCGGATTCCGTCGAGCACACCCCAAGGGAGAGCCCGAATAATCCACATTTTTCCCGCAGGATCCAACAATGAGAACGAGTTTACATTACTTAGTCTATTTCATACATCCAGAGTTCTTAAAAATTGTATTATTACATTACCAAATTTAGAATGCGGAATATTAAGCAGTGGAAAGAAAATAAACAGTAAGTAAACATCTATCAATAATAAGCAAGGATCCATCTGTGCCCATCAGAAGAATCCTTCACACAACGGCTATGTCTCAAGCAGTACCTGCAATAGGGGTAAATAAACCTTGAGTACACAATGTACTCGTAAGACTTATCCGACTTGTGGGAATAATTTCTCGCCTCCAAGGAATATGATAAGCTTTATGGTTTGCTAGTTTTCTTTTTGCGAAAAGCAATACTAATAGTGAATCCTTATGTAAGTTAATATTAGCAGTCATGATTAATTTATTATCTAGCCCTTCTATGTAAGCACATGTTCTACTTTCAAGCAAGAGTTGAGCAAACAATTCTATTTCATCACATTTCATCTTTTAGTTCTTACTACGGTACTAGAGTTTAGACAAGTCGTACCAACACGGCGGCGATTCATGAATCAATGTGCCCGCTAGGTACCCTAAAACACACGCCCCGCTTGTACCCCAGGCACAAGCAGGACCAACTCACCACTCTCCTGTCAAGGGGTCTAGGTCCCCATCCAAAACTTGGACTCCAAGCCCCCGCTCCTGAGTCCTGGACTCAGTGTGGTGCTTAGACCTCCACCATCCCCGCCTCCAATCAGTCGGTCCAGAAAGAGCCGAAACCCACAACAAGAGAGCAACAAGCCTTCCCTACGCCCATACCCAAGTATGTGCTCGGGATAATAAATATGTGACTTGCCTAGCATCCATTGCAATGGCTGGTCCTTAACCAACACAGACAGGGAAAAAGTGTAATCAAGCTATGCCCCATTGGCCGCAGGACATAACCTCTTACACCCACCAATACCCAAACCATATCCCTGTCCAGTCTCCATTTTCCTTTCCACCATTTTATCATGAGTGATAATAATCACCTATTATGAGCAACGACAGGTTACTCACGCTACCAAAATCCTGAGCATAGCAGCTACTCGACCTATACTAGTAGGACTCATAGGTAGATATATTTATGCATGTAGTTTCCATAAAATACCTGTAACGTAAATGCACATCATATATCTAGTGATCATTCAAAATAAGGGTTATGCACCGGGGCTTGCCTTGGGCAGGCGGTGTGTCAACAAAGTCAGCAACTGATGCCTCTAGGGCTCCCTCCTGAACAAGAATCTCCTCCTTGTACTCTTCAATAATCTCCTCAAAGTCATGTTCGTCCACAGGCACGAACTCTACCAACTCATTATCTACATGCATGAAATGATGATGCAACACTTAGTAATACAGCAACAACAACTCTTAAAATACGAACACACCTATCAAGTTACTAAGCTAGTTCTACCGACTAAGGTGCTAAGTTATCTATTGTTACCACTAACAAGTATGAAACATGGCATGTACTATCTTAGCAACTAAAGGCATTCTTACTCTTAATACCGATTTACTATATGTATACTAAAACAAGGAGTACTAGCTACTCTATTTATCAACCTACTCAAGGGCTACAAAAATTACAGTGAGTACATAATAATCTAATGAACCTACTATAAAAAGTTTATGGCTAACGCTATCACCAATTTACCACAAAAATTCCTACAAATATTAAGCTAAATAATACTAAGCACTCCTAAATGAATTAATGAATCTATCATTATCATAGATAACTGTAAACTAACTACACCAACAGCTAGATAGCATTTTTGTGAACCTAACAAATGTTTTTCACTATTTTTGGGTATCTACATAATTTACTATAACTTTTCAAAGTTCATCTCAAAACTAAATTGAATAAACCTTTACTAATTCACTAGAAAATAAAAAACCAAAATCCACTGCGCGGCCCGCGAGCGAGCGGAGCGGCCCACTCCCGCGCATCACACGTGCGCACATGACCCACCAGCGTGGCCCACGCAGACATGGCCCAACCGCACGACGACGCCCCGCGACGGGGAGGCACGCGCGCGCCGGTACATTTGCTAAAACATCCTCTCTCTAATACCGAATCCAACCGATGTCCACAGCACTATTCCTTTAGTCGGCTATCATACAATTACGCCCCTCCCCCTTTCCGTCTTTACCACGGCCATACCCTCGGGCACCCACACGCACATCGATGCGACAGTGCTGGCATCGGGCGGTCATGCCGGCCAGACCAGCCCCTCCCCACCCCCAATAGCGAGCTGATACTCACCTAGACACAAACTCGAAGCGATGAGCGGCAAAGCGGTGAATGGAGACGCTGTCCCAAGCTCCCTCCACAGTGGTGAACTCCTTCCTATGACGGTGGCCATGTTCCCGTGAGCCAAGGCACAGACGACGTGAATGAACTCAAGAATGGGCATCAGTGACTCACCCTGAACCTACTAGACGTGGTGGCATGACCGGGGACGGACCGGGTGTGTCCGACCACGCACGCACGGCAAGCCTCGCGACAACAGCGGTGGTGCGACCGAGCCAACAGCGCTGGGAAGGCAATGGTGGTGGAAATTGGGTGCGCACGGGATGGAGGAGAACAGGGCGAAGACACAGTGCCAAATAATTGAACGGAGGTGGACGA
Organism: Miscanthus floridulus; assembly: GCF_019320115.1. Classification (NCBI taxonomy): domain Eukaryota; kingdom Viridiplantae; phylum Streptophyta; class Magnoliopsida; order Poales; family Poaceae; genus Miscanthus; species Miscanthus floridulus. The sequence continues at coordinate 99,063,878 of NC_089585.1, forward strand.
TGCGAGGTGAATTGAACGGGTGCTGTTGTGGGGGTCTTAAGATGGCCAACGGCGAGGGAAGCTTCAAATTGGGCCTCGGCATAGTATGGTTGCAACAGTGGCCGAGCTCAGTGCGTAGCTAGGATCCCACTCAACCATTGGTGCACTCAATTGCAAGGATTGGACTGGCGTTGCGAGCTGGCCTTAGCATGGCTCGGCGACTCCAGCACGATGCCATTAAAGGCGGAGGTGACCCGAGAAGGCAGCGTGGCGCTTGCCACTCAATAGACGAGGACAAGGTCACACACAGAAGCTACACATGCACGTATGGAGTCAACACAATTCGCACAGCCACAGTGCCTTAATTTGCAAGCCGACGACGACACGGTCATGTGACGGTGTCATAGGCGCGCGTAGCGGCGGTAGTGGCGACACGACGCAACAGTGCGGGTGCACGTGAAGCAACAACGCGATGCAGAGGAAATGTGTGTGCTAGCAAGGACGGTTGTGGCCCTGTGATGCCACGCACCCGAGCGAACGGCGACGGCGACTGGTGGAGCAGGACTGGCAATAGGGCAACACGGGCAGCTCTAGGGCACCAACAGCGGCGACAGCATGCATCACGGCGGTGAGGCGGGCCCGCTTCCAGCCAGGGCTGCCGGCCACCATAGCTAGCCGAGCACGACCGGCACACGCACGCAATTTAAAGCGCCCCAAAAATCAAATGGTGACACCGGCTAGAAACGTGCCATGCACGTAATTTAAAGCGCCCCAAAAATCAAACTCGTTACTTCATGTGCCAAACCACCTTTTCTATCCTTAAGAGGGTATGCTAAACTACTGAAACAAGCCCTAATACCCCACCATTACTTAACCCCAAATCTCCTACAAAAAATTGCCAAACTTGACCTCGTCGAACCAATTTCTGACTTAAGAAATTTGACTAAGTCTTGCCCAGATTCGCGTCAACCTCGATTTCCAAGCTACCAACCATGCTAGCTAGGGAATTCATTTCTCGATCGTAGGTATTTCATCGTCACCTACGAAGTTTGTACTACAAACTTTATTAAAATTCTGTATATACGTTGAAAGGTCCTTGTTTGGTTTTGGTAATTGAGTGACAACCTAGGTGGACTAATTGTGTTTATGTGAGATACACAGGTGATTAGTCCACAGGTACATGTGTGTGAGCAACATATGCCATGAAGGTGAAAATGGCTTGGAGATGTTGCAAAGCTCACACATGTGATGATGAAGGAGCTTATTGCACATGAGACATGACATTGAGTCATGTGATCAAGGTGGAGAAGATCAAGACAAGACTTGGCTTGATGGACCGGTTGCAAGCGTGAAGGGCAAGTCGAAGGCTTTGGAGTGATGGACCGCATGGCGGTGAAGCTTGAGCAAGACTTGGCGCCGATGGACGATGGCAATGGTGAAGAGCAAGTAGAGTCAAGATCGATGAACCAATATGATCATGTGATGATATGAAGTGGATCATATCATTGTTGATCGTGTTGGTGCATGTGTTGCATCGACATTGGAGGAGATGGAATGGAATGCGCAAGGCAAAGGTATAACCTAGGGCATTTCATTTCACCGGTCATAGGTGTGTAGAGAAGTTTATGACCGGGTTTAGGATAGATGGCCGTACTATCAAGAGGGGCAAACTTGTTTGCATATCGGTCATCTAGTGCCACTCGAGTGATCTAACTTTGCATTGTCGCTAGGATCGAGTGGCGTGGCAAGTTGAGTGGCTAACATCCTTTGGGAAATGATTGTGAAAATGCTAACACACATACACATGGTGGTGTACACTTGGTGGTGTTGGCACATTTACAAAGGAGGTGGTGTTTGCAGGGGTGAGATGGGTTTTGGGTCCCTCTCTCCCTCCCGCCGAGCTTGCTCGGCGGGATTCGGCGCTTTCGGGAAAATGGAATGCCTATTTTCTATTGCGCCGGATGCAAATTCTTGTGGATAGCACATTGGAGCAAGGGTGAAGAAGTTAGAAGTGAAAACGAGTTGGTCGCGAAGACGCTGGCGTCGGTCAACTGACCGGACGCTGGGTCTGAAAGCACCGGACGCTGGCAGACAGCGTCCGGTCAGGCTGACGTACGGTGACGCAGAAGCTGGAGTGTGACCGGACGCTGGCTGCGTCCGATCGCGTTCGACCGGACGCGTCCGGTCATGCTCGGGAGCTTACTAGAAACGACCGGACGCTGAGAGTCCAGCGTCCGGTCAGTTGAAGCTGCTGCGTCCGGTCAAGTCAAGTGACCGTTGGAACCGGGACACGTGGCTGTCTGTGGGAGACCGGACGCTGAGGTCCAGCGTCCAGTCAACACGACCGGAGCGTCCGGTCGGCCCGACCGTTGCCCAGTGAAGGGGTAACGGCTAGTTTAGCCCTTGGGGCTATAAATAGAAGTGGCCTTCGGCCATGGCTGGTGTTGAGCACCTCAAGGGACTTAGTGTCCATGCTTGTGAGTGCTTGGGAGCCCTCCATCACACATATACTTGATAGTGATCATTCGATTGTGTGAGTGAGCGATTCTAGTGCGATTGCATCGTGAGGTTGCATCGAGTGGCACTAGGTGATCGAGTTGCAAGCCGGTGGTGCTTGTTACTCTTGGAGGTTGCCACCTCCTAGACGGCTTGGTGGTGGTCTCCGTCGAAGCGCGCAAGAAGCTTGTGCGGCGCTCCGGAGAAGTGCTTGTGAGGGGCATTGTGCTCGCCCCGCGGGAGCCGCGAAGAGCAACTCTAGTAAAGCGAGACGCGAAGGGCGACAAGTGGTCCGGCCGGGTCAAGTGCTAGAGCTTGTGGTAAGCACTCCACGTGGGAGAGTGTGACTTGCGAGTCACCACTAGCAAGAGGACCGGCGGCAACCTTGAAGCTTGTCTCAACGGGGACTAGCGTGTTGGCAAACACGTGAACCTCGGGAGAAAAATCATCGTGTCAACTTTGTTCTTCCCGTTGGTTTGCAACCCCCTTACACAAGCTTGTAATTACTTTCACATACATTGTGCTCGTGTAGTTGCTCTTGTAATTAGTTAGCTTGTGTAGCTCACTAGTTACCTTCTAGCTTGTGTAGCATAGAAATAGCTCCCTTGAGTGGCTAATTTGGTTTTAGTAACCTTGTTAGTCACATTGCTTAGTTTGTGTAGCTAAGTATTTACGCTCTCTAATTAGGCATTGGTTGCCTTGTTATTGAGCTTTGCTAGTGAGCTTAATTGGCTTTGTGCTTTTGCTTACTAGCATGTGTAGGAGCTCCCTTGTTGCTTAAAGTACTAGTGGCATAGGTTTGTGTGACCTTGCTCCTAGAATTGTTTAGGAGAGCTCTAGCTAGCCCGGCACCTTAGTTGCATAATTAGTATCTTTGCAAGGTGCTAGTAAACATATATAGAGGGGTGTAATCTTGGCTAGACCGATTGTTTTTATTCCGCATTTATATCGGTTAGCCGACGTGATTAATTTTAGAAAAGACTATTCACCCCCCCTCTAGTCCGCCATCTCGACCCTTCATACGTTCTATAGCATTTTTGCTTAATAAAAATTCGTTTACAACCCTAAGTGACATAGCGCGACATTGAATGTAACTTTCGTTTCGCGTTTTCGATGAACGTTTTGGGTCATAGAATTTGATTTACACACTATATTACATACACTATCACATAAACATGATGCCCATGCAGTGTTTTAGCAAAAGATTTACAGTGTAACACTGTGGGTATTACAAAAAGATTCATTTTTTTATGAAAACATAGAACACACTACCACTCAGACATTAATGGCACAAAAACCTACACTGTTGCCACAACAACAAATTTATAAGAACCAAAGCAAGTTGTGGGTGAACATTCAGATTGACAAGGAACAAGCACCACCTAAAGTCACAGTAGCAGCATAGGAAGGGCAAAAGCTATAAAAAGTACACTAAGCACCAAGTAAAATCGGACTACAAAAATCACTCACGCTAAGTGCCTCTGCCTCAAGTATATAATATTACAATAATATGATGTATGGATGATGAGCACCTTATAGCTAGCACAGTAACCAATGAAGCATTTTACCACTACTAGTTCAATGGATACAAACACTAATAAGAATCTAATTCACTGAGCTAACAACAAACTCTATGCAACCAGTTCACCTCTCATCAAAAAGTAGAATCTCAAATCTACCTTTAGTAATCATCTAGCAGGCTAGCACAGCACCTAAACAAACAAAGACCACAATATTCAGAACCTAGGGCAGCTAAGCTAAAAAAATTATAACCTTAATCGGCCATCGCTAACCAAAACAAGAATGCTCAGAACCAAGTCAAATCACCTCGTCCTACTCAGAACCAAGTCAATCACCTCGCCCCCTTAATGATGCCTCTTGAGAGGCTTTAGATAAAACACTGATTGCATAACGAGACAGTGCTACAACTACAAACAAATTGACCGATAACAAAATCTGTCTGTCTGGTTTAGCAGATCAATACTCACTAATCCAAACATAGCATTCAACAAAATCAAATAGATCAATAGTTGATTTTCACACCCAATCCATCTTGGTGTACTTTCTGACAGGCCTGGTGTTCCATCTAGAAACTCTATGAGATATAGCAGGACTCTGGATGTACCAAAACCAAGCAGACTACTGACCACAAGTAACTGCGATCTACTCACAATCAGAAATGGGAAAGGATAAATCATAAGAGAATATTTTTTAATAGCTGAACAAACTTCAGGAGATGATTACTTAACCATCTAAACTTGAATATCCCAAGCAAACCATGATCAACATAGTTCTATCAAATCACAGTTTCACAGTAGGTAGATCAATAGATTTCTAGAACTAGACATTTAGAGAGCAAGCAACTACTAATACAAAGTGGACTAAATGTTCCAAGCAAACCACAATCAGTTGAGACACATATGAACTTAATGTACCAACAAGCAACTAATATCACAAATAGATTGCTGGAACTTAATCTGTCAAACACAAATGGGTAAATCAACGCATCACTAGCACTGACATTCAGAGATAACATATGCAATGCAGCAGAATCATTTGGTTGGTATTAGTGACAAAGGATAGATTGTTTCAGTTTTTTCATGCTCATCCATTGGTAAATTGTTATCCATGCTCATCCACTGGACACTGGTGATCTAAATGCCAAATCAGAGAGCACTCATGCAGCAGAATCAATGGATAGGAAACGAAACACAAAAGAAGCAAAATAGAGAACAAAACCAATGGCGAGCAAATGGGTAAATCAACTAGCTAGCACTAACATTCAGAGACAACTAGCTCTACAGGCCCCTAGCATGATCCCAGCCGCAAATCAAACCAAAACATAGCGCAAATCACCCCTCCTCCACCTCGCCTGTCCTGCTCCCCTCGAGCAGTAGCACTTCTGAAACCCACAACAAAATCAAACAAGCGCAAATCAAGGGGCTAAATAAGCGCAAATCACCCATCCTCCACCTCGCCTAACATCATCCCCACCTCACCTTGCTTTCGCCCGGTCGCTCATCGTCTGCAGCGGAAGCGACGACATAAGGCAAATCCACCGACGAAACAACGCCCGTCTAGGTGACACAAAAGCAAGCAGACTCATCCTACATGAACTCAAATCGAACCACATATACATCACAGATGCCATCAAATCGTAGATCTACTGAACCAAAAACTGAGTCCATCCAACAAAACAGAGCTCAATGCAGTAGAGAGCGCGCGGCGTAAGAAAATACCTCGTGACCTCAAGGTATGGCGGACACGAGCGAGCCTCCGAATCACCAAGGAGGGGACATCGACGGGCCTCGATGGGGAGGAGCACGGAGAGGGTCAGAACAATAGCCAGAGCGACGAGCTCTAGAAAGCACGCTTCCTTTCCTATATGTGCACGTGGATCGAGGACTATGAACAGTGTCTGGCAATCAGACAGCCAGAGTGGGCCCTGCACGTCAGTGTCACAAACCAACCAACACCACATCGGAACAGATCACACATCGATTCTTCATCCAATGGACACAAAATTCATGTGCCAACAAACAACAAAACACATGTGTGTCATATAGCATTCCTGAATAAAAAATATGAGAGGTCGCCACCAAAATAAAGATGAATCAAACAATTGGAGAATCAAAACAACTATGCCAACCTAGATCTATGGTCAACAACTAATTTCAACCATAATAACAGAAGTGGATCGACCATGATGCTAATTCAGTTAGAGATAAATAAACAAGCCCCGAACCACCCATCAACACTTTAGTGGAGAAAAACAATTAGCCATGAACAACTACTCACAAGCATCAGCTCAGATGGACCAGAAGCAAAACTAAATGAGCTCAACACGTCACATTTATGACCTGCACTTACAATGACAAATACAAGCTGTGTGTTGCGGGCCTAAAAACTCTAGTACTGTCACTTATACTCTGATATTGAAAAAACAAGTATAGACACGACACCACACTAGTAGTAGCCTGGTAGGGCCAATCTCTGTTTATTTCCAACTAGTTTCTACATACATAGAATGACACTCTGGCAAAGGCAAAAAATGACAAAATGGATGGATCACAATAAAGCCTAGAAAATGAATCTGCACAACACGCACAAATTTCAACCACAAACAAATTTGCACACTCAACGGATTGTGCAAAATCAACAAATATCACACTTCAATAGGAGTGCAAATTCTAATAAATTTGAAAACTCACTGACTACGACAGAAAATTTCAGAAACAATAGTAGGTTGCTCATAGGTAGAAAAAAAATCAACCATAGGCAACTCATAGGGCCACACGAGACCAGATCTAGCAATCAGTGGCACTTGAGCAGGTTCTTGTATTGTACACTAGCTAATACAGAATGTGCAAACAAATTTCAGTTCTACTACTACAACATGGAGAATGAACGAATCAAAGGCGGACAACAGCAATGGGAGGGGCATACGAAGATTGCACAACCACAAGGACGAGTGGATCTTAAAAAATTGAAAGAAAAACAAGCATCCGGCATCCCAAACTACCAGAATGTAGATCAGCATCACACGACACTGGCACATCCTCACAGCAGGGACACGAGCGCGGGTGCGATGTCCGTGGCTCTGAACTACAAGAGAGGAAGGAGAGCTGCCCCCAACCACCGGCGTGCCAGTGTGGTATGGGCATCAGCGCCGGAGCAGATGCGCGGCTGCGAGGCGACCAGGTGGCCGTCGCGTCGGGCGGAGCAGACGTGCAGGTGCGAGGTCAGAAGGTGGCCGTGGTAGCGACCTGGGAGTGCGAGGAGCAGAGCTTGGGACGGGGCGGAGACAGAGGAGGCCATGGAGACACGAGAAAAAGGAGGGGAGGCGGTCGTACTCGCGCCGGCTCCATGGATCCATGAACCAGGAAACAAATCCCCACATCAAACAACACCAAGGGCGCCATTGCCGCCATGGATCCACCGTGCTTCAACCAACACCAAAAACCAGAGAAACAAAGCAAAATAAAACTCGAATCAAAGCAAAACGAACCACAGCGCGGGGAGGGAGATTTACTACAAACCCAAGGTAGCAGAAGCAACGTACCTCGCCAAACCCTAGAAAATCGCCATATACCCTGCGGCTTGGAAACAACAGCCCGAGGAGGGAGACGAGAGAAAATGAAAATGGAGAAGAAAATGAAACGGGCACCACAAATCGGCGCGCGACTCTCAAAATCTGAAAAAAAAATAGCACAGACATGTGGACCCCATGTGACAGAGACTCACACAAAATTCGTGTGCCAATAAACAACAAAACACATGTGTGTCATAGAGGGTTTAGGGTGCATCCTCGATTTGACGAACTCGGATCGTGTCGGGAAGTGTTGCACCGTTGCGTAAACGCTACTGCACGGTCGTCGTTCGCTTTGTGCTTTGGGGTTTGTGAATTCAGAACGACTTGATTGATGCGCATGTACACGTCTCGGTAAGTTTTCTTTAGCAATAATGGTGGTGATTTATTTCACATGGAAAATTGGTGACTACATCAGTTCGATTGCAATGCAACACCTCCCACGAGTTGAGTTTGTACGAGACAGTAAACAAGCAAACAAATTTAGCTAGCCAACGACCTTGACCGGACACCACAAATCACAGCAAACCTCCAACTCCCTCTTTGTTCATCTAGGGCCTGTTCGCTGGTTGGGGCTGGGGCTAGTTTGGGCTTGCTAGTGCTGATTTTTTTTTAGAGAAAAACACTGTTGACTGGTTGGTTTGGGCTGGCTGAAACCAACAAGCGAACATAGTTTATTCATTCGTGCGTGGCAGCGGGCGTCCGTGCCCGTGCGTGCCTGCTGCGCGCGCCGACGGAGCTAGCTAGCACGGCTAGCAGCTCGGCACGGGCACCTTGCACGCGGTGAACACCCTGCGCTTGTGCCTGGTGCCGACGAGGCGCTTCAGGTTGGCGTCGTCCTTGTACCGGCACAGGCAGTTGGGCCCGTGGGACTTGAGCCTGACGCAGCACGCGGACGTCGGCGACGCCTTCCCCGCGAACGCGCTCGCGCACGGGCTCAGCTGCATCACGTCGCACGGCGCCAGAGCCGAGAAGTCGCCCGCGGCTCGGCTGGCGAGGATGCCGACCAGCAGCACCGCCACAAGGAAGAACACGGCCGGCCTCATCGTCCCGACGATCCCGGCGAATTCTCCTCACTGGATCGGACTGGGATTCTGGGAGTGGGTTGGGAGTCCACGAACGTCGTCAGGAGCTTTTTGTAGGCGCCTGGCTGTAGTATGGTGGATTAGCTGATTAGCAGGTGAGGTGAGTCACGGTGTAAGCATGCACAATCGAGCCCAGTGCCCGTTAGGTGAAGCACGCCCGATGAAAGGCCTGCCCATTTGATGCTTTCTCACCAGTCATCACGATTCTAACAAGGTTGAGGTACGTGCACATCCTGCGAACGTATTGTTGAGTAGTTTTTCAGTTAAACTTTTGGTTATGTCATAGGTCCTGTACTATTCCCATTTCCCAAGTGGGAAGCCAGCAGATCGTCTGACTTTGAAGATGACATCGACAAGATAAATAATCTGGCAAACTTCTGAAAATAATTGAACTTGCTTCTTGTCCCCAACAACGAGTTCCCCAATTCCTGAGGCAAAGTATCTGTTGGAGCGACACTTGCCGTCGATTCATTTGTTCCCTTCGACAGTTCAATTCCTACCGAGCAAGCTATCCTTTTCTTCACAGCCTATGCCCCCTGAGATGATTATATACTAGCATATTGGGTGGTTATAAAGATGTGCTTTCTGCAATAGACCGATCATATGAACCAAAATAACAGTTCAGCGTCCCCAACCTCGTATAAACACATGCATCCGAATTTCCCAAGCGATCATGGCAACGGACGAGTCGATTCATAAGCTTCTCGGTGGAGGGAGAGGTACGCTGCTCTTCTGTTCTTTCTGGGAAAAATAGGTTACGCGATCTGCATCAGTGTGGTTTCCTTTAGAGCAGATTTTACTCATGACCCCAATTGTCTGTGCTTGTGCCTCGCAGCCGCGGACATTTTACTGTGGAAGGACAGGAACTTGTCTGCAGTTGTGCTTGCTGGGGCCACATTGATATGGTTCCTGTTCGAAGTTGTTGAGTACAACATTATACCGCTCGTTTGCCAGATAGCCGCCCTGGCCATGCTCGTGATCTTCATTTGGTCAAATGCTGCGCCCCTCTTGAACATGTAGGCCTTTCCTTTTCTGATGAGAAAATTGCGGGCTTAGACAAATTTTAAATGACACAAAGGCACAAGAAGCATTATTCAACTAACCAGTTTTGCGTTGCAGAGCCCCTCCAAGAATCCCAGAAGTCATCATCTCTGAACATGCCTTCCGACAAATAGCACAGATCATCCATTACAAACTGGCACACACTGTGTCTGCTCTTTATGACATTGCATGCGGAAAGGATCTGAAGAAATTCCTCTTGGTACATTACAATCAGTTATTACTTTGCTACCTTTATGAGAAAAAACATATGGCGATTGTTACAGTGCCAATATACAGCATACTGCAAAGATCCGACATGTGTGATACTTGGAATTTAAGTTAAATAAACTTGCACATCGAAAAGCTCGGGCCATTATTTTGCCAATGCTATTCAACAATCTAGTACTGTTTTGGGAAATTTACAACACTGTAGTCTTGCACTAACAATGTTCTGTTTCTAATTCTA